>NC_091283.1:819474638-819774638 GCF_032444005.1 Ranitomeya imitator
AAAAACATCTATTTAACAGCATTTCTTTAGCCGAACGGAGAAGTGTGTCTATAGGATAGAGAAGGAGATGATGTTTATTATTTTTTTTATTTTTTTTTTTATTTCTTAAGACCGTCCCCGGCTCTCTGTGTCAGCACACATTTTCATTATGATGAGGGCTAAACAGAACATATATGTACACATAGCAAACCTGTCATTTCACATTCATTAAGTGTGAAATCCAGAAATTAATAATGTAAAAATATGCTTTTTAATTAGGCTAACATTCTGCCCAATGTACTTAAATGGGATCAGCGGTTCCCTGATGGTTTTTTTTTCTTAATAAAGTATTAGCCTGTGATGCACTGGGGTTGACAGGTACGATAAACTGAATAGTACTTTTCTCTGCATATGAATAATACCAAAAAATAGTTCTCGCCTATTTAAATGTAATTAACATCGTGGAACAATATTGCATGAACGGAGGCCTTCGACATATTTTATTCCACTTTTTCTTTTTTTTTTCTTTTTTTTTAATTTTTGCTTTATGAGAGGTTTGAAGATCTCTGCTGTGATTTTATAATTTAATTACCTTCGTTGAGAGCTAAGCTTTCTCTAATAGAGGGTCAACAGGATCATAAAGCAATCTTCAAAATATGAAAAAGGGCAAATCCCATCTGATTGACTTTGGCAGAGTTACTCATATCGTTTCCTTCTCTCGATTCTTTTCTTTATATTTCTCAACACATTTTTATTTTATTTTTTTGCCGTTAGTTAGAATATCATGTTCCGGATTTGATTATATACATGACTGTAGAAAGGGACTTTTTCATAAATACAGGATATCAGTAAATACATTAAAACTTTGAGATAAGTTTTAGACCTTGATTCAGAATCGGAAAATATCTTCATATTTTCCATGAAGTTTTTTTTTTTTTAATATTTCTGAGTTTGGTATTATATAGACAGGCATCAATCATAAAGGATGAATCATCATAAAGGATGAAACTTTTAGGGATTCTTAAGATTCATTTATGATTTGACTGGATTTATGATACACAATGGAGGCAGAGTTTTTTGGTTAAAGTCATGGAAAACCAAGATGGTGAGGAAGACAAGATAAGAGTAGCTATACATGTGACCTACAGAATAAAAAAATGTAAACTTACACCTAGTACTAAGTAGTAGAGATATTCACAATTAAAGGAAGCACTCATATGTATAATAAAATAACTTTAACCTGAAGATACTTCATAAAGGGTAGCAAGACTTATGGTGAGGGTGCCAGATTGGTAGATGGCACCGAGCGGTAGCTGTGGGCGAAGAACTCATCTCTTACGCCCCTTCACATTACATGAAAGTGCAGGTCCTGGCTGGGTGTGTGGACTATGGGGGTGCTAAACAATTGCAGGACGCATATAACGGATAACTTTGGTTGAGCAGGCCTAGTTCTTGTAAAGTTCTATAAACAAACGTTTTTTTACTGGACAATAACTTAGTGAGTATTATGTACAACAAGTAGTTTTATCAACGTTTCTCTTAGTAGATGGAACATCTTCATATACATTTTCCCTGTCCTTCCCAGAATGACTCGATTCTGCCTCACTGAGTCCTATATCGTCACCACTACCCAGCACAGTACTTCAGCAACTTCCCTTGTCCCCAACAACGGTACTACACCAGTAGGTGAGACCCCTGTACTTCAACCCACAGTTCCACATCTTTTTACCTTATCTGAGCTACTTTGCCGCTGTGGCCATTACTGAGCTTCTCTACTCTTCTCTACGCTTCTCTACGACTTGGGGATCCTAGTTAATGATAAACTTACCTGGAGCAGCCAGTGCCAGGCAGCAGCTGCCAAGGCAAACAGGATCATGGGGTGCATTAAAAGAGGTCTGGATTCACATGATGAGAGCATTATACTGCCTCTGTACAAATCCCTAGTTAGACCGCACATGGAGTACTGTGTCCAGTTTTGGGCACCGGTGCTCAGGAAGGATATAATGGAACTAGAGAGAGTACAAAGGAGGGCAACAAAATTAATAAAGGGGATGGGAGAACTACAATACCCAGATAGATTAGCGAAATTAGGATTATTTAGTCTAGAAAAAAGACGACTGAGGGGCAATCTAATAACCATGTATAAGTATATAAGGGGACAATACAAATATCTCGCTGAGGATCTGTTTATACCAAGGAAGGTGACGGGCACAAGGGGGCATTCTTTGCGTCTGGAGGAGAGAAGGTTTTTCCACCAACATAGAAGAGGATTCTTTACTGTTAGGGCAGTGAGAATCTGGAATTGCTTGCCTGAGGAGGTGGTGATGGCGAACTCAGTCGAGGGGTTCAAGAGAGGCCTGGATGTCTTCCTGGAGCAGAACAATATTGTATCATACAATTATTAGGTTCTGTAGAAGGACGTAGATCTGGGGATTTATTATGATGGAATATAGGCTGAACTGGATGGACAAATGTCTTTTTTCGGCCTTACTAACTATGTTACTATGTTACTATGTTACTCACCGACACCTTTGAACTACCGCACGGGACAATCTCTTCATCTCACTTTCCTTGCTCTGATCTGTCCCATTATCTCTTGGACTTGCATGCTCAATTTTTACTCTGCTGGGCTTCCTGCCCCAGACCTTGTTTCTGGAGAATCTGACTCCTTTTTGCGCTCTCTGTTATCTCTCAACTGGATCACACTAGCCATCTTCTTGGTCCCCTCTCCCGTTAGGGATAACCTCGTCATGTGGCTCTGCTGAGTAATCAAACCAGAGGTCTGCTCTAGCTGCAAGCTAGGCCCTGTCTGACATTCTAACATGAAACTGTCACTTTATCTTCAACTCTGCCACTTCCACTCTGGGCTAGTCCCTGACTTTAACTCTCACTATCTCTACTGTCAAACTATACACATTATCACCATTATTAACACAAGTCACAATTCACATTATACGTTACAACAATTTACATGTTCTGCAAAGGGGAACATGGGCAATATGTTCATCTCCTTAAATACCAACCTAAAACATTTCTGTTTTGTTCTGATGAGTCTTAGGATAGGGTCACATGAGCATATATTCTCTCATTCGAGAGAAAATTGGATCAATTATGCAAATGACATGATCAGAGTATTATTCGATTCTCTCAAATGAGGAGATTGAGTAAAAAATTCTCCATCTTCTCCATTGTATCAGTCCATGGTAATCGGACTGCAGTGAGATGCCATCCGATGTTTCTCACACACTCATTGACTTGTATGGCCAAGTGCAATCCAAATATTGGATCAAATTCAGGCAAGCTGCAATTTTTTTCCCAGAACCAGCTCTATCCATGGAAAAAATCAGACATGTACAGTCCCACAGAATAACATTGGTCTGGGTACGATCCATTGCTTTTTTTGGTTCGCATTCGGACCCATAATATAGTCATCTGCACAAGCCCTTTATTTCCACTAACTGTTGCTGTTTGCTGACCTTAATTCAATTTACAATTTTAATCTATCTTTTGGATCTTATTTCATCTGTCCAGTAGGCTATACACTTTAAGGTGCTCATAGACATTAGACTTTAGTTGATGAAAATAATCGGTACCAACCAAAATGATTGTCCTTTAGATAAAACTTAAAGGGAACCTGTCACATGATTTGTGCTGCCCAAACACACGGGCTGCATGAATCAGAGTCTGGCTGTACGATTGCAGCCAAGTATGCTTTGCTCTGAAATATTCAGGATGTGGAGACTAGTTTGACGTTACCCATGGTTGGCTTTCTACCATGTAGCTCCGAACTCCATGCATGCTGCCCCATTCCCACAACAGGTACACCAACTCGCTGCCGCAGCCCAGTACTCCCTCCTCCTCCTGCTGCTGCCAGGGGTGTGTCTATGCACAGCTTGCAGATCCCCGGGCACTGTGCTTTGGGCACACCTGTGGTTCCACCTTCTTAAAGGGACAGTGTACAGTCCTAAAGTGTCACCAGCCAATGGCTGGGAAACACTTATCAGTTAAGGCACCTCCGCCTGATGGTAGGTGCCTGTGCATTGTTGTTAGACTGTTCCCAAACACATTTAATAGTTCTCGGGTCCCAGTCCATTACTTCCTGCTAGTGTCTGTCTGTCCCTAGACCTCTTTGCCAATACTTGACTTGTCAATCTGTATTACAACACCACCTACAAGCTACTGAATGTCATTTTGGATTTTTCATTGGCCTACCATCCTCAGCCAATGGCCAGGTAGAGCTGGTCAATCAGATCTTGACTAACTTCCTCTAGCATTTCATCAATGCCCACCACAGTGACTGGGCTGAACTCTTGGTAGTTGTGCAGCAGTATAAAATCCCAATCCAACGTCTACAGGATCCATTGGTGGTTTCATTGGCAGATGGGGAACTCTTTCCGAGACCATCCTTTTTGTTACCAAGCCCATTGAACCTTGGGAACAAATGCTACACTCAGAGAAGATTCCTCTCTACATGTTGTGAGGTCGGTCTCACCCTCTGCTTCTAGGCCTGCCATGACTGCGGAAACACGAGCCTGTCTTGGACTGGAGAGACGGAGAAGTACTCAGTTAGGCACAAAAAATGCCTTGCTCCTATTCACTCTGCTTGACCCCCCCAGCTTCTCCATCTAACTTACCTGGCATGCCTGCACCATATTTCACAACATGACAACATCTTTGACAAGAAAGAAGTTGAGAAACTATCACCTCATAGGCTGTATGACTGCCCTATCAATCTTCTTCCAGGCGCATCCCCTCCACGAGGTCAAATCTACCCTCTTTAGCAGGCAGAAACCTGAGCCTTGTCTGAATATGTTAAAAAAAATCTTTCTTGGATACAATCTCCAAGACAGGCCTAAAAATGGATCCCAAAAAGGTGTCCGCCATCCTGAAGTGGCCTTGTCCTGATGGACTGAAAGCTATCTAGCGGTTTATCAGGATTCGCTAATTACTACTGCCATTATATTCCCCATTTCACCTCCTGGATTGCTCCTATTTCTGCCCTGACCCACAAGGGGACAATCCTAAGATATGGATGCCAGAGGTTGAGAGCATCTTCTTATCGCTAAAACACACCTTTTCCTCAGCTCCTGTACTGCATCATTAGGACAATAATAAGCAGTTCTTTCTGGAGGTGGATGCTTCTTCTTCAAGGGCCGGAGCCATTCTCACCCAAAAGTCTTCGTCCGGCCACATGGTGACCTGCGGCTTCTCTGCTTCAGAATGCAATTACTTGATAGGCGATCAAGAACTGCTAGTAATAAAACTGGAGGAGTGGCAAGTCTTGCTGGAAGGGTCTGTGCATCTGGTGTGTCACGACACAGCTGTCCTTTCCTGGCCCTAACACTAGGGGGCTCCCTAGCTCCCCCTGTTCTCCGGGATACTTTAGGGATACAGACGCCGGGAGTACACCAACCTAACAAACAGGGCAAACAAGACAAAGAGAAACTGAAAACTTCACACACACAAAATACTCACATATAACAGAGGAATCCACCAGGGTGTGCAAGAAGGGGAAGAAAGCAAAACAAGTAAGGATAAGGGATTATCAAGAGTACAAACCAAACAAACTCCTCCAGCATTCCTTCTCATACCAACTTCTCTCTCTCCTACTGTCATGAAGCCAGAGCTAACTCTGACAAGGACTTGGTAATAGAGCCCAGATTTTAAAGGGAAAAGGAGTCGCTAACCAAGCACAGATGAACACAGGGATTTCCAACATGGCCGATTAACCACTGTTCTGCTGGAAGAAATAAACACGTTTAATGAACCAGAGATGTGCTTCTCAGCTGCGGAGTAGGAGCAACCAGATGTTGCTGTCTACTGGCTCCTCTCTGTTGCGGTAACCCCGTGACATGGTGGTTATCTACACTAACCACAAGAATCTAGCCTACCTGCAGTCCGTACAGAGGCTTATCCCATGACAAGCTAGGTGGTCTCTGTTCTTCGCCCGCTTCAACTTTACTCTCCATTTCCGACCAGCTGAAAACAAAGTCAAAGCACATGCACTCTCCAGATTGTTTCTTTGTTCCAACCAGGATGAGGAGCCTCAACACACCATTGAGCCCTCCAAAATAATTACGGTCAGTCCGTTGGATTTGTCTTGTCTTCCCTCTGGAAAGACTTACGTTGCTAAACATGATAGGAAGTGGGTCCCTCTCTGGGGTCACTCATCTAAGTTCGCTGGCCATGCCAGACAGAAGAAAACGGCTCTCCTTATTTCCCGACACTATTGGTGGCCATCCCTGCGAAAGGGTATTGTGGATTTTATCACTGCCTGTCTCTCTTGTGCCCAGAATAAAACTCCAAAACAGCTTCCAACCAGCTGTTTTTTTCCTTTGCCCATACCATCTGCTCCTTGGTTGCATATTGTAATGGATTTCATCACTGATCTTCCAGTATCGGCAGGGTGTACCATCATCTGGTTGGTTGTGGATCACTTCTCCAAGATGGCTCACTTCACTCCTCTGACATGTCTTCTATCTGCTCCAGTGCTTGTATAGAAATTGAATCTTCACATTTTCTGCCTCCATGGTCTACCACTTTATATTGTCTCGGATAGAGGCGTCCAGTATACTTCTCACTTCTGGTGGGCCACCTGCAAGCTACCGAATGTCACCTTGGATATTTCATTAGCCTACCATCCTCAGTCCAATGGCCAGGCAGGGTGGATCAATTTCCTCCGACACTTTGTCAATGCCCACAACAGTGACTGGGCTGAACACCTGCCTTGTGCCAAATTCTCATACAACAATCATGTGAGTGAGTCCTCTGCCAAATCTCTGTTCTTTGTAGTCTACAGTCAACATTCCAATATTCCATTCCCTGTTTCTACCACCACCGATATTCCTGCCGCAAAATCCCTCTTCAAAGGTTTTTCTAAAAGCTAGGATGACACCATGTCCACCTTATTGAAGTCTTGAATGGATGAAAAGACATGGAGACAAGAGATGTATATATCTGCCAATGTTTCATCCTGAGGACAAGGTTTGGCTGTCGTCCAAGTATGTCTGTCTCTAGGTACCCTTGTGTAAACTGGACCCTCTCTTTATTGGTCTCTTCAAGGTTTTAAAACAGATCAATTATTTAGCCAAGAAGCTCAAACTCCTGGCTTCTTTACGGATCCCCAATTCCTTTCATGTGTCTTTACTCAAGCCTGTCATCTTCAGTCCTTTTTTCAAAGATCCTGTTACCACTCCTGCTTCAGTCAGCATTGTAGACATTTTTGAGTCTGAATATTCTGGCCACCAAGAGGGTAAGAAAAAACCTTGTGGATTCTTGTGGATTACATGGGGTTCAGCCCTGAGGAAATGTCCTTGGAGCCCAGGGAGAACATCCGTGCCCCCTCCTCCTGGAGAGATTTCTTATGGGCTTGAAAAAGAGGAGTGTAAAGGAGGGATACTGAAGCACTGGCATCCCTGCATGCTGCCCCTCCCCCCACCAATTAATAAGACTCATGCACTGCTGCGGCCCCACACTTCCTCCTCCTTCTCCAGCTACTGCTGTCCAGGGTGTGTGCATGACTCACAGATCCCTAGGCACTATGCTTAAGGTACATGCATGGTCCCACCTTCTGAAAGGGACAGTGCACCATCCTAAAGTGTACCTAGCCATTGCCTGGGTGACACTTATTATTTAAGGCACCTCCTTCTGATGGGAGGTGCCTGTGCAACATTATTATTCTGTTCTCAAACACACTTGTGTCCCAGTCTGCAAGTTCTCACTAGTGCCTGTCTGTCCCTAAACCTCCTTGCTAATACTTGCCTTGTCTGGACCCACCTGCGCCAGCCATGCCAATCTGTATATCACCTGAATACACCTGTACTAGCAGTGCCAGTCTGTATATCAGCCAGAGCCGCCAGCACCTGCCATGCAAGTCTGCGTATCAGCCGACCCCACCTGTATGAGCTGTGACGGTCTATATATCAGCCATACGTACCTGCACCTGCTGTGCCAACTTGTATCAGTCGTACTAGTCTGCTTCTGCCAGAGCCTGCCTGGATCAGCTGTCTTCTCCTTTCGGGCCATTCCAGTTACCAGTCCCTTGGGAGTCAGCTGTTGTGTGTCTGTGGTCTGTCCTGGAGTAGTAACTGGTGTTCATCGGGAGCCAAGCCTAATCCCACCATTAGGGGATCTAGTGAAAAGTTAGGTGCTCACCTAGTCAAACCTCTCCAGGCTCTCCTCAGACCACGGCACAGAGGTTTCCCTGTTCCTGTTACATACCAGTACCGCACAGGGTGATTGAATGGTTTCTGGTCCAGGGAAAAGCCAGACAGGGGGTGTTGGACTAGTCCTGTCTCGAATGTTGGTCCTCATACAGATCTTTTAACTATATGTGAGCTCTGATTCATGCTGCCTGTGGTTTGGGCAGCTTGAATCAGCTGACAGGTTCCCTTTTAAGAGCAAATAAATCCTTTTAACATTTCTATTCTATTTTACTGCTCTTTAATTTGCAATAACTGTTATATGCCTAATAAGATTATGTTGGGTCTTTAATTTGCAAGTAGATCAGTGAGAATCCAAGATCTGAGACTCCAGCTGATAGGTCAACCCCTCAAAATGCCCAAAAGATGTGCAGCTCAGGCAGCAGGAGCTAAATGCATAGCCTACAAAATCTATTCTTCTTACTGGATCCATACACTGGTCTGTGTGCACCCTCAGGCAGGAGCTATTTGTGTTTGCCGCCTGAGCTACGCACCTTTTAAAGCATTTTGACCAATCGGTTGAGATCTCAGGACCCATCCTCCCAACAATCTGCTTACAATTAAGCGGCACTAGAAGAAGGAAGGTAATGAACCACCACCATAGAGTATATTCCTTAAAAATTTAATTTTTATTAAATATATCACTTAAAATAGAAAATAAAAGACTGCTGGACGCCAACAAGAAGGGGCAAAAGGTTACCAATAAACTGGTAAGTTAATGCATTCAGATGCAACAAGCTACAGGTAAATTAAAAAGGAATAAGGATAAATTCCTGTAGATCAGAGAAGGCTATAAACAAGCCTATTTATAGAGCGAGCATAGACGACTCCTGAAGAAGTTCTAACGAAACGTGCGTTGGGGCGGCCGGGACATCTTCGTGACCACATTCAATCCAATAAGTTCATTTACCTTATTCTGTGCTCGTTCTATAAACAGACTTGTTTATAGCCATCTCTGATCTACAGGAATGTATCCTTATTCAGTCATATCTTGCTAGCACATGGCACTTTGCTAAGACACTGCACTTTTCTACCCTGCTGCTAATACGATGTGGTCTCTGCACTGTCACTGACACATTAATTTATTTTCTGTATCTAGCTGCTTTTTTGCATCCTTTCATTTTTTATTATAAATTTGCTCCATGATCACATTGCTGTCAGATATTTGTCCTTTGGTACTATATTTATTCTACTCTGTCACTATTTATTTTTTGTGGTATTTGCACATTGCACTTTGTGTTATCTGCTGCTAATACACCTGTAGCTTGTTGCAGAATGTATTAACTTACCTGTTTATTGAATATTAATATGCATTTTTGCATTTTACTGGTAACCTTTTGTCCCTGCTTGCTGGTGTCCAGCAATCTTTTATTTTCTATTTTAAGTAATATATTTAATAAAAATAATAAAAATGTGTTTTTAAGAATTATTCTCTATGATGGTGGATTGAACCATCATAGTACGTATGAGTTTTTTGTCCTTTTCATATAATCTGGGATTTATGTGTTAATTAAAATTAAGAGGGCAGTAAAATATTTTAAAAGGTTTAGTTTCTTTCTAGAAAAAATGATAATAATGAGCTGGACTGATATAAACAATTGTCTTCGTCGAATGGGTTTAATGAAACAAACCCTTACACCCCAAGATATTTTACTTTCTCTACCCTCGGCAACGTTTAATCCAAGGAAACGACCTACTTCCTCTTTTGCTGGCAGCTGCAAAACATCTGATTTCAGCACATTGGAGGCAATTGACCCCTCCAACTCTAAATGAATGGATCACTAAGGTACATGACCTACATCACTTGGTAGAATTGTCCTGCACACATGAAAAATTTCAAACTTCTTGGCTTCCTTGGATTAAATTTTCCTGCACCCTCCAATAAAATCCTTAATCGATCCCATTTTCCTTGTCCTAATACCTGTTAGTTTTTCCTCCTGGTCCATGTCTCTGGTCCATGTCTCAGATGCGCTACCTCTTCCTTGCATATGCCGCAGTGGTCGAGCCCGTTCAACTGAGTGACGGCCCGTCATAGCCTTTTATAAGAAACTAACATCCTTCCTCTTTTCCATAATTTCTAATTAGCAGATATATATATTACGAAGTCCTAAAATCACATCTCTTTTATTCAAGTACTATTATTGTTTTTCTTTGTTGTTATGATGTAATGTTTTTATTTGATTCTTCTAGTTGAGACCTCAATGCTACTAGATTGTTTTATGCAAACATGAGCTTATATCTTCTATACTTGATTGCATTGAGTCCTGAAACAATTTTGATAACTTGTTTGTTTTTTTAAATCTAAAATAAAGAATATAAAAAAAATTGAATTTGCCAGTTTGACAGATTTTTCCACCAAAATTCGATCTGTATTAATTTTTGTATGAATTTATTCACCTTGAATTAAAAGTACTGCAAAGTCTACAGTTGTCAAGAAAAATGTGTATAACACTATTATCTAATCCCCATAGCCTAAACTTCTTGAGGTGCTTTCTGCACAGTTTAAGCCTTTTTTTTAAAAGCTTTCTCTCCCTATCTTGATGGCTAAGCTCATTCTGTGATATTGTTTCACTATCCAGATTTCCGACAAATTTGCTGCTACATTTCCTGCTTCTGCTTTTATACAGGCTATGTTTGTCCTTCCTGATAGACTGTGCTACACCATGTGATTTGAGAGCTGTAAGGCATTATGGGGAATTCTGCCCAAGTTGTTCATGTGCTCCTATTCTGACTGATGCACTCTTCTGGAGTGTGAGAAATAGCAGCAGTCATTTGAGGCAATTTGCATGAAGAGGATTGCAAATTGTTCAAATTTGCCATGTTCAGCAAATTTCTAAAAATTCTAAAGGAATTTGATTTACATCAAATTGATTTATTTATCTCTTTTGCTTAAACAACAAACTACTGATATCTAATGTATGTAACCAAATTTAGTTGTTCCTCCCAAAAAAAGGAATTCCGGCATGCTCAGCTCAGCAGATCATGCATTTGTTCTTGGTGGAGAGAGGGGAATAAGCCACTGGCAGGTTCCTCTAATAATGATTTATCTCTCTTGCAAAAAATGGATCACATATGTGGAAATTTAGGATGACTGATCCTTCTTTTACCTGATATCTACCATCAAGGGCTCATCACACATAGTAGATGGTTGACCGATCCTGCTCAAATTTGCAACTTCAATTGAAATTTATTTAATTTGTATAAGTACCTCCAGATATCAGATTTCAGTTAGAAGATACCTGAGTCTTTATTAATGTTTAGATATGGAAAGACTGAATTCAATTTGGCATCTAATCGATGCTAATAGTTAATAGTCGTGTAGTGCCGCATTAAAGGGAATTAGTGATGAGTGAGTGTACTCGTGGCTTGGGTTTTCCCGAGCACGCTTGGGTGATCTCTGAGTATTTGTTAGGGTTCGGAGATTAAGTTTTCATCGCCTCAGCTGAATGATTTACAGCTACTAACCAGCCTGAGTACATGTGGGGGTTGCTTGTCGCTAAAGAATCCTCACATGTAATCAAGCTGTTTAGTAGCTGTAAATCATTCAGCTGCAGCGATGAAAACTTAATCTCCGAACAGTCATAAATACTCGGAGAGCACCCCAGCGTGCTCAGGAAAACCAGAGCAATGAGTACACTCGCTCATCACTAAAGGGAATCTGTCAGCAGGATTTTACCCCCCAAATAATTTATATGTGCATGGAGCTCTTTTAAAGACAAGTCCAGCAAAACCTTCACATGGACAGTCTGTTCCGCCATTTCTGAGAAATCAGCGTTTGAAGTGATATGCACATGAGATTGAAGAGCTCTTTGTAACCTTTGTGACTCCAGCTCTATTCTCTGCCCAGCCTATCCTGTGTGACTTCAGGCAAAGGAGTTGTCAGTCAAACAGGAAGAGGCAGAACTGGATCAGGAATAGAGCTGGAGTGACAGAGGCTTCAGATCTACAAAAAGTTTTTCAGCCTCAATTGTGTATCAATTCAAACACTGATTTCACAGTAATGCCGAAACGGACTGGCCATGTAAAGGTATTGCTGGACTTGCTATTTAAAGACCTACAAGCACATATATACAGTATATATACTTTAAGGTGTGAAATCCTGCTGACAGACACCCTTTTCAGACACAACTTCAGGTTAATCGATGTAAAGAGGCTGCATCTGAAAAACTAGAAAGACATTTAAGAGTGATTACTACCTAATTTACCAAACCAACTTGTTGGTAATTATTAGCTAAGCAGGTCACACTTGCTTTACTTCTGCAGAGCCAGACAGTTGTGAAGACATTCTGTCTTTTTAATGACCGCACATGGAGAGAAGAGAAAAGTAGAAAAGCAGTTGGGACTTTTGTTAAGTGAATTACGGTAATCATTAATGTTTTATATTTTCAGAGTGTTTAAAAGATTCCATGATTTCCTCTACTTGTTCTTTTTATGGGTCTTCTTTAGGACATACAGTTAGGTCCATATATATTTGGACAGAGACAACATTTTTCTAATTTTGGTTATAGACATCACCACAATGAATTTTAAACAAAAGAAATCAGATGCAGTTGAAGTTCAGACTTTCAGCTTCCATTTGAGGGTATCCACATTAAAATTGGATGAAGGGTTTAAGTGTTTCAGCGAATTAACATGTGCCACCCTGTTTTTAAAGGGACCAAAAGTAATTGGACAGATTCAAATAATTTTAAATAAAATGTTCATTTTTAGTACTTGGTTGAAAACCCTTTGTTGGCAATGACTGCCTGAAGTCCTGAACTCATGGACATCACCAGACGCTGTGTTTCCTCCTTTTTGACGCTCTGCCAGGCCTTCACTGCGGTGGTTTTCAGTTGCTGTTTGTTTGTGGGCCTTTCTGTCTGAAGTTTAGTCTTTAACAAGTGAAATGCTGCACAATTGGGTTGAGATCAGGTGACTGACTTGGCCATTCAGGAATATTCCACTTCTTTGCTTTAATAAACTCCTGGGTTGCTTTGGCTTTATGTTTTGGGTCATTGTCCATCTATAGTATGAAACGACGACCAATCAGTTTGGCTGCATATGGTTGGATCTGAGCACACAGTATGTCTCTGAATACCTCAGAATTCATTCAGCTGCTTCTGTCCTGTGTCACATCATCAATAAACACTAGTGACCCAGTGCCACTGGCAGCCGTGCATGCTCAAGCCATCACACTGCCTCCGCCGTATTTTACAGATGATGTGGTATGCTTTGGATCATGAGCTGTACCACGCCTTTGCCATACTTTTCTCTTTCCATCATTCTCTTAGAGGTTGATCTTGGTTTCATCTGTCCAAAGAATGTTCTTCCAGAACTGTGCTGGCTTTTTTAGATTTTTTTTTAGCAAAGTCCAGTCTAGCCTTTTTATTCTTGATGCTTATGAGTGGCTGCACCGTGCAGTGAACCCTCTGTATTTACTTTCATGCAGTCTTCTCTTTATGGTAGATTTGGATATTGATACGCCGACCTCCTGGAGAGTGTTGGTCACTTGGTTGGGTGTTGTGAAGGGGTTTCTCTTCACCATGGAGATTATTCTGCGATCATCCACCACTATTGTCTTCCGTGGGCGCCCAGGTCTTTTTGCATTGATGAGTTCACCAGTGCTTTCTTTCTTTCTCAGGATGTACCAAACTGTAGATTTTGCCACTCCTAATATTGTAGCAATTTCTCAGATTTTTTTTTTCTGTTTTCGCAGCTTAAGGATGGCTTGTTTCACCTGGATGAAGAGCTCCTTTGACCGCATGTTTACTTCACAGCAAAACCTTCCAAATTCAAGCACCACACCTCAAATCAACTCCAGGCCTTTTATCTCCTTAATTGAGAATGACATAACGAAGGGATTGCCCACACGTGTCCATGAAATAGCCTTGGAGTCAATTGTCCAATTACTTTTGGTCCCTTTAAAAACAGGGTGGCACATCTTAAAGAGCTGAAACTCCTAAACCCTTCATCCAATTTTAATGTGGATACCCTCAAATGAAAGCTGAAAGTCTGAACTTCAACTGCATCTGAATTGTTTTGTTTAAAATTCATTGTGGTAATGTCTATAACCAAAATTAGAAAAATGTTGTCTCTGTCCAAATATATATGGACCTAACTGTAGAAGTACAGTATGTCTTTCTTCTATCAAAAAACATGGTTGAAAGACAAAAATGCGTAAAGAAGATCGATAGCTTTATATTGCCTCTATAGGAGGCAGCTACCATATAAGTCATTGTCTAACCCATTAATGAGCCCAGCAACATGAGTAAGAAAATTAGTTAAACTAAAGAAACAATCTGTGAACAGCCATTTTGGGGTAATGATGAAGGGAGGTATTCCAAAAAAATGTGTTCCGATGGGTTTATGGATTGGCGAATATCCCTAGTCTTACGCTTAGGTAGCTGTCTCAAATAAGTTTTGCAAGAAGATCAGAGGAAAAATAATTTTCATATTATCATTTCATAACAGTAGAATTATTAGTATTATTAGTATTTCAGCCAGTCACATTGTTATTAACATGATTACTAATGCCTTGCTAATAAAGTCACTGGATTTTACCCATTACTTGTACCAGTACATGAAGCCCATCATTTATTTTCCACCAATCATCAAAAATGGTACCTGACATCATTGATACATTTATAGCAATGTAATAGTATGTATGAGCGAATCTCCAAAAATTTGATTTGGGCCCATTCACTCAAATAAATTATGTTTGCATTAACCTGATTATTGTGAGGGAATGTTTAAAAAAAATTTGAAAATGTTCCTCAACCATTTCTGACCCCAATGGAGCCCCTTAGTCTTACCTGTGAGTCTTCTCTTCAAGTCAATATGAAGCCTGTAATTGGCCATGTGAGGCCTTAAGATTGACCTTAGCACCTGAATGGAGAGAGAAGAAGATGACGAGAAACGGGAAGCTGCAGCAGAGGCCGTTTATGAACAGCTGAGAATAGAGATCCTTATCTATGATTTGCCAGAAAACTGGCATAAAAGCTTTCTGACGTTGAAAATTTTTTGCTAGGAGTTTGAGCTTTCACAACATTTGGAAGGAACACCGCCAAAATGGGCAGAGCTGGGGAAGAGCCAGAGCGGGACGGGAGTAGGATTTCCGGCAAGGCTCATGGAGGCGCACGCTACTGAGGAGAACATGCTGAAAATTTACTAAGCGGTGTTCACCTCTTATTGAATTTGGCACTAACCGCAAGCCTTTTATTAAGAATGGCATGCCCAAAACTAATCCTAATGAATTTGTCCTAAAGTTATTGTTATTTTATCTCCCTTCCTTTATAATAATCCAGCAAAATTCCTCCGACTGGCCACTATTTTTCTGGATTCATGCATATCGACTCCGAAATAATTTTGATTTTGGCTCATTTTTCAAGAACATTTAATTTAAAGTTCATAAAAATTATATCTCTTCATACTTTAGTTTTCAAACACATTTCTACGGCATCCCTACTAAAAGTTTTTCCGCCACGCTAAAAAGTCACCTTAAACTACCGAAGGCTTGTCTCTCGAAACATTCCAAAGAAAAATTACCTAAGAGACATCAATAACAAACAAAAGAAAATTCTAGGGTCCCTAAACTGCCAGAATGGCGACGTAGGTCTTCATGTTGGGTATATGCTTAGTCTCTTGTAAGGAGAAACATCTACTCTGTAAGCCCCCTTAATAGCAAAGCCATACGTTGGTACCAGAGTTGATGCCAGAGGGACTACATGTTTACCAACTGGCTGGAGTAACATGCTCAATGATTAGAGTTAAAAAGATGGGGAATACACATGGTTTGTAAGGGACATCTCAGATGAAGCCTCCTCCTCCGATTTTATTTTCTCCACTGAGTTATTTCATGAACTTCTTTTAACATTGAAAAGTTACTTAATTCTGTCAATATTTTTCATATTTCTTAACACCTAGGGAGTCTTTAAAACATAGAAAAGATTGTTTAGGTACTTGGGAATTAGCCTCTTCCGTGCCCCTTTAAGTCACATTTTTGGTCTTAAAATTTCACTAATTGTGATGATTGGATTTTGTTTTTGTTTTGTTTTGAAAGTGACTTATAAGAAAAATTGTACTAGTATTTGACATTTTTCTGAACATCGAGGATTTTATAAATTATTCGTAGTCTATTATGATTCTATATGTGTAGTGTGTAATTAGCATAATACTCCACTGAAGGAATCATTGAAAATTTTTACTTTTTGTATTTTTTTTACATTTTGGATAATTCCCTATATAGGAATGAAGGGAAAATAAACTCTCCTAGCCCTGTTTATGGGATAGTATCCTTAGAAAATCAAATATTTATTATATAATATTATGAAATTAAAAAAAATAACTCTTGATATCATGTCTAAACTTGTAATAAAATTCGGCCAATTCCAAATTTTTGAGATTTGATTCGCGCAAATCCAGAAAAATGACAACCAGCGCATACCTGGTCATATGGGATGTAATACATGTCACTGACCCATATGACCACCTGAGGCCTAGTCATTATCAGAAAATCGAAAGACAAAGAGAGCAAGCGGAGAAAGGGGCAGGCAGTTCGGCCGCAGGACAGGTGACTGGCAGTTGAGTATAATTTATTTTATTTTTTAACCCTTCCCCTCTCCTTCTTTTAGCATGCCTTCAATATGTCTTTTGAGGAGCACTTTCAATTACAACTAGATTTATAAAGATGAATCAAATCTGCTGATCCAATTGAGAGAATCTGCCCAAAGCACATTTCGGGATTGTATCTAATCTCAAACTCCTTTTTATATGTTTTCGCTTTACTGTTAAGCCAGATTAAAGCAAAGTCAAGATATGCGTATATAGGGGCAAGGCTAATCGGCAAATGCTAAAAGCCCCCTCTGACGCATGAGAAGAATACAAATATTATAAATGGGTACATACTGTAGTTCTGGGGTCAGTTACATTGGGGCCCAGAAGCTTTAAGTCTATCTCCTTTTTTCATCTTCAAATAAAATGAACCCCAGATTAATGTGGTAATGCAAAAAAAGCCACAAGTAACCAATAGCGAATACCAGCTGATCGGTGGAGGGGTCGGGTATCGGATCCCACCGATAGGTCATCAGTATCTTTGCCAGGACAAGTTCTTTAAGGAGGTTCCACACAATAATGCACGTAAAGTCACACTTAATAGAAATATTCTAAAATTATATAAAACTCTGGATGTTCTCAGCTCTTATGACTGTAACCTTATATTCATTTACCTTTACAACTGGGAAAGGCACCAAACTTCTATTTCAATTTGTGGCACCACTCCATACTGGTAATGTTCATTGACAGATTGTCTTCATTGCTAAAATCAACCCTTGTTGATTTGAACACTTTTGATCCATGAGACCTTTGATGTGTTGGATCTTCACTGTTGGATACAATCCTATTAGTCTTTTGCAGTCGGATGAAACTTTTCTGTCTTAAGATCTGTAGAGGAGCTGGTGTGTTCTGCTCACCTTCTGTGGAACCACAAGGAATGCATGTATCACTGGGGGTTGTCTAGTGGGATGGATCGTGATAGTCAACAGATTTTTGCTATGTAATCTGAGAGCTGCACAATGTAGGGGCAGATACTTAGATTCCAGTGATGTATTACTTACTGGACTGCTTGGTTCACTTTTGATTGAGTCCCTGTTTTTTTTCTGTTATAGCAGTAACAGTGGTCAGATGGCTGAGCTGTGTATAACTCCACTCACACCCCTGGTTGGCAGCTTCCTGTTTACTGTACATTGTCAGCTATCTGCCAATCAGTGATGGGGGCGTGGTTACACAGATTTGCTGGACTTGCTTGCACATGAGACCTAGTCCTTTAGTAACAATCTCCTGCTGCTAAAACACTGAATGTATTGAAACTATAAAACATAGTCTATTAGGTTCTCTTGCTTTACATCACGCGGTGCTCAGATTAAATAGCAAAAATCTGCTGACAGATTCCATTTAAAAACTGCACATATTGTGAAAAAACTCTCACAACAATACTTATATAACAACTTTAAAGATGGTACTTTTGTATAACCAGATAATATTATTATTATTATTATTATTATTAATAGTCTCTGTTGCAGATCTTTAACAAAGAAAATTGTGCAACGTTCAGACAATGATAAAAAAAACCCCAAAACCTTAGGTTCCCCATTCAATATGTTCCATCAGACACCATTTCTGTGACAATACTTTCTTTTCCTAAAATTGAAAAGAAAAACACAATCCCTAAGGGCCTGTTCACAGGTAGCGTTTTTGAAGTGTGGAAAGTCACACAATTTTACGGTAAAAGCAAAATGAATGAGATTCCTCAAATCTCATTCACACGGTGCATTTTTTTCCTTGCTTTTTTTTAACATGCAGTGCATTTAAAAAAAATGCAACATACATGTCTATTCTTTCAGCATTTTAATTGCAGATTTTTTTCTCGCATTGAGCGCAAATGTCAAAGCACCAAAATACAAAAAATGTATGAAAAATGCTCTAAAATTGTGCATAATTTCAGCGAAGCTTTTCTGCAAAAACTCAGCATTTTTAAGGGGTTTTTTCTGCATAATAGACCGCTTTCGAACCCTTAGGACATGTTCACACAGTGCTTTTTAGCCTCGTTTTTTTTCTGCATGAGTGTTCACAGGAAAAATGCTGTCCTACATTATGCCCATTTTTTATGCATTTTCCATGCATTTTATAGTGCGTTTTTTTTCTTTGCAAGTGAAAAAAAAATCGTGAATGAGATTATAGAAATTGCTTTTATTTTGCTGCTATTGTAAAATGCAGAAAAGAAAATGTAGCAAAAATGCTACATGTGAACGAGCCCTAACAGCCTAAACTGCATACAAATATTACATTGTTTGATCTACATTACATTGAATTATGTTTTTATTCTATGTTCTATATTTGTATTGCATTATGTTATCTATACTGTATTCTGGAAAGTTAAAACCTGGAGTTTTCTTTGCCTCTAATTTATTCTCATCCAATCTTATATCCTGTAATCCATCATTGTCCATTAGCACTTACATATATAAGACTATGTTATGATTAACTAAGCTTGCTCACCATTGACAATATTAAAAACAGATATCTAGGTTGATCTCAAGTTTCTACCATGGCAGGCAGCACAATTTCCAACTCTTCAATCAATCAGCAGCCCCAGTAAAGAGGTTACATAAAACACAGATGCATACAAGTTTGCAAAAAGTCATATCTGTAAATCTTTTATTTCTTTTACAATCACTTCCAGAAATAGACAGCAGATGGGGCTACAAAAATCATCATACATAAAATATGAAACACAGCTGTATATATATATATATATAAGACATTTTGGAAGCAAAGAAAATGTCAATCTATTGTTCTCGAGCAAGTTGAAAAAAATAAGAAGAAAATAAAACAGAACTTGTAATTATAGGAAGGGAAATTAGCGTATCGGTTTTATTTCAGCGGATTCTAATTGCGCACTGCAAAATCCTTGCCTAATAGTTATAATATTATTGATACACCTATGTGTCAATAACTTGGATGGTATGGGGGTTAATTTATCATGGCAACATTCTTTTCCTCCTCTGATGCTGACCAATGAGCAGCTTCACAAACCCCTGAGGAAGCTCGAAATGGCCTTACACTTACGCTGTAATGACCTCTGTAGGAACAATGAACTATGGCAAGCCAACTATAGACAGTCTGCATCAGATAAAGTCACATCTGGTAGAGAGCCGAGAGCACGGTACTCATATCTAACGACAACTAAATGCCCTGATAGATATAATCATGCTAACTATATAATGTGTATATATGCCTTCTTATGTTGTACTTGATGAAGGAGAGCGAACAACCCCGAAACGCGTTGTTAATAAAATGCCCCTCTATCTAATATCCTGGTCACTCTGTTTTCCTCTGGATACGGCTGCTCCCACAACCACAGGGTTTTCCTTTCTTGTTCTCCTGATAAGTAGATACATGAAAATAATTCCTTTAAAGGGAATCTGTCATCACTTTTTTTGCTACCTCATCTGAAAGGAGCCTGATGTAGGCAAAGAGAAGCCGAATCCAACGATGTATCACTTAGATTACTGAGTGCAGCCGTTCTCACACAATCGCAGCTTTTAGATTTAGCAATGAAGCAGAGCTAAGAAAGCTAACCCCGCCCACACAGGCTCTCTATATACAAAATCTATAGACAGTGAGCTGCCTGTCACAGGTGGAGCTCACAGGACCAGCTAGTCACAGCAATGATAAGTTCCTGGTGCTAAAATAATCATTATAAGCAAACAAAACCTCAGAACTTAAGGCATTGCTGAAATCAGTGTTTTACCCTTAGATCATGTTGTCTTCAGATTACATTGCAAAACCCTGCTGACAAATTCCCTTTAAGTGTCGGTAATTAATTTTCTCAATGTAAAGAAAAAATTCAGAAGGTGTCCAGGATTAGGAAAATTTGCCTGTTTTCCTTCAGAAACAGCGCAATCTCTTAGTATATATTGTTCATACTATTGCAGTACAGCCTTAAAGGGAACCTGTCACCCCCAAAATCGAAGGTGAGCTAAGTCCACCAGCATCAGGGGCTTATCTACAGCATTCTGTAATGCTGTAGATAAGCCCCCGATGTATCCTGAAAGATGAGAAAAAGAGGTTAGATTATACTCACCCAGGGGCGGTCCCGGTACGATGGGCATTGCGGTCTGGTTCGGGGCCTCCCACCCTTCTTACAATGACGTCCTCTTCTTGTATTCACGCTGCGGCTCCTGCGCAGGCGTACTTTGTCTGCCCTGTTGAGGGCAGAGCAAAGTACTGCAGTGTGCAGGTGCCGGGAAAGGTCAGAGAGGCCCGGTGCCTGCACACTGCAGTACTTTGCTCTGCCCTCAACAGAGCAAAGTACACCTGCGCTGGAGCCACAGCGTGAAGACAAATACAGGACGTCATCGTAAGAAGATGGAAGGCCCCGGCAAGGACCACGAGGCCCATCGGACTGGACTCCAGCGGGACCGCCCCTGGGTGAGTATAATCTAATCTCTTTTTCTCATCTTTCAGGATACATCGGGGGCTTATGTACAGCATTACAGAATGCATTACAGAATGCTGTAGATAAGCCCCTGATGCTGGTGGGCTTAGCTCACCTTCCATTTTGGGGGTGACAGGTACCCTTTAATCTGACGGAATATGAAAAGGCTTATTTGCAAGTTGCACCCCATGGTCATTGGGGGCGCTTTTTATAAATTAAAGCAGCAAGGTTTTTTTTTTTTTTAATCTTGGACAACCTATGAATCCACCCTCATGTTTCCAGAAATCTCAGAAAGGACTTCATTTTCTCACAGTATAAATGCAATGCGTTTTTTAGACATGGTAGCAAAACCCTCAAGAGACTGCAACATGCACCACAAGCACTGGTTGAAAAAAATATAGACCCATCTATAATATAACGCTGGGAGCGTCACTCTGTCCGAAGCCTTTACAGACTGCGCAAGCGCAAGCGCCGGCGCAGTCTGGGCCTCACAGAGTGACGCTCCCAGGAGATCGCGGTATGCGTAAACACTGAACGCACACCGCGATCTCCAACAGAGAAGCAGGGACCGCCAGGAGGGTAAGTATGAGGTATATTCACCTGTCCCCATTCCACCGCTGCGCGCCACCATCTTCCCGGTCCTCGGCCTGTGACTTTCAGTTCAGAGGGCGCGATGACGCGCTTAATGCGTGCCGGCGCCGCCCTCTGACTGACCAGTCACAGCCAGAGGATCGGGAAGATGGCGGCGCGCAGCGGTGGAACGGGGACAGGTGAATATAGCAAGTGCTAGGGGGCCTGAGCTGGCGGCGATACCGGCACCTGACCCCCACAGCGCGCCGGTGTACCCGCCTGCGCAGGCCCCCCAGCACTCGGCGCCCAGCAACCATAGGTGAGTATAGTATTTTTTTTTATATATCGTAGCAGCATATGGGGCATATACAATGGAGCATCTTATGGGGCCATAAACCATAATGGAGCAGTGTACGGGGGCATATACAATGGAGCATCTTATGGGGCCATAAACCATAATGGAGCAGCATACGGGGCATATACTATGAAGCATCTTATGGGGGCCATAAACCTTTATGGAGCAGTGTACGGGGGCATATACTATGGAGCATCTTATGGGGGCCATCAACCTTTATGGAGCAGTGTACGGGGCATATACTATGGAGCATTTTATGGGGGCCATAAACCTTTATGGAGCAGCGTATGGGGCATATGGATGGGAGCAGCAAATTAAAGAATGGTGACACAGGATGGGAGCAGCACATGACAGAAAGGGGGCGCAGGATGGGAGCAGCACATGACAGGATAGTAACATAGTAACATAGTAACATAGATAGTAAGGCCGAAAAAAGACATTTGTCCATCCAGTTCAGCCTATATTCCATCATAATAAATCCCCAGATCTACGTCCTTCTACAGAACCTAATAATTGTATGATACAATATTGTTCTGCTCCAGGAAGACATCCAGGCCTCTCTTGAACCCCTCGACTGAGTTCGCCATCACCACCTCCTCAGGCAAGCAATTCCAGATTCTCACTGCCTTAACAGTAAAGAATCCTCTTCTATGTTGGTGGAAAAACCTTCTCTCCTCCAGACGCAAGGAATGCCCCCTTGTGCCCGTCACCTTCCTTGGTATAAACAGATCCTCAGCGAGATATTTGTATTGTCCCCTTATATACTTATACATGGTTATTAGATCGCCCCTCAGTTGTCTTTTTTCTAGACTAAATAATCCTAATTTCGCTAATCTATCTGGGTATATAGTAACCGATGGGGCGCAGGATGGGAGCAGCACATGACAGAATAGGGCAGCACATGACAGAACAGGGGCGCAGGATGGGAGCAGCACATGACAGGATGGGGATGCAGGATGGGAGCAGCACATATCAGGATGGAGACCATATACCAATATAAATGCTCACCACCCGGGCGAAGAACCGGTTCAATAGCTAGTATTGTATATTATCGATAGCTCCCAAAAAAAGTTTTATAAAGTCATTTTTTTCAAAGCTACTCATCTTAGAAAAGATGTCGAACCAAGAGAAATGTAAAGAAGGATGGACCTGTTCTGTATGTGCACGACCCAGTCTTCCTATGTATTACATGAAAAATATTTAGAATTGAGAGTCCTCAGTGGTTGATACCTTTTAATGGCTAACTGAAAAGATGGTAACAAATTGCAAGCTTTCTTTCGAGACTACTAATTTGTTACCATGTTTTCAGTTAGCCATTAAAAGGTATCAACCACTGAGGACTCTCAATTCTAAATATTTTTCTATCCACTGGCTAACACGGTACCAAGATATGCATCTTTCCTGTATGTATTACATGGTCATTCATTCATGGGAATGGCTGATCTGCTACAGCTGAAGGTGAAATTTATACCTGTTTGATATTTCACCCATTTATAAGAGCTGTTAGTTAAGTCTTGAGACTAGTGCTATAACAATTATAAAATATTCACTTTCTTTCATTATCATTAGTAAATAGCTTCATTTATTAATGATCTTGTCTTTCCCCTGAAAAATCAATAAGTGTTTTCCTTCTGTATGACTTTTTTCCTGCTGTCAAGTGTAATCCGTCAATAGCAGCAGAGACATTGAGACGGATTACAGGAGATGGGGGCAGGTCTTTGTCTCTCAACAGGAAGTGAGGGTGGGTTTTTGTCTCTCTAAAGGAAGTGGGGTGGGTTTCTGTCTCTCAACAGGAAGTCAAGGTGGGTCTTTGTCTCTCTACAGGACATGGGGTGGGTCTCTGTCTCTATAGGAAGTGGGAACCGAGTGTGTCTTCTGAAGAAAGCCGTGGCAGGTCTTTGTGTCTCTACAGGAAATGGAAAGCGTGTCTGTTTCTCTCCACAGCAATTGGAGGCAGGTCTTTGTCTCTACAGGAAGTGGGGTGTGGGTCTCTGTCTCTCTATAGGAAGGGAGCAGGCCTTTGTTTCTCTCAAGGAATTGGGGGAGGGATTTGTCTTTCTTCAGGAAGTGGGTGTAGATTTTTGTCTATTTATGGAAAGTGGGGACGGGTCTCTGTCTCTCAACAGGAAATGGGTAGGCAAGATATGAATAGACTTTGTGCAAAAAGAAAAACAAAAAATATATAATAAAAAGGATAACCTTTATTGTTATATACAAAATGCAAGATAACATGTTTTTTTAAGTGTGGGAAACCAATAAATGGCACCATGACACACAAAGTATTGCAGGAGGTAAATATGGAAACATTCAATGGACCCAAAATTGACAAAAATATAGAACAGAAAGTGACACATGCATGTATCAAATCTACATACAGTGGCATGTAAAAGTTTGGGCACACCTTGTCAAAATTACTGTTATTGTGAACAGTTAAGCAAGTTGAAAATGAAAGATGTTCAGATCAGAGGACTGTAAGGGCCATTGTAAAACCTTGAGCTTGCACCTTTTGAGGTCATCTATTGTGGATTTTGATATGTGTTTAGGATCATTGTCCATTTGTAGAAGCCATCCTCTTTTCATGTTCAGCTTTTTAATAGATGGTGTTATGTTTGCATCAAGAATTTGTTGCAATTTCATTGAATCTATTCTGCTCTCTACTGGTGAAATGTTCCCTGTGCCATTGGCTGCAACATACCCCAAAGTATAATTGATCCACACCCATGCTTAATGGTTGTCAAGATGTTCTTTTCCTGAAATTCTGTGCCTTTTTTTCTACACACACACCTTTTTATCATTGTGGCCAAAGAGTTCTATTTTAACCTCATCGACCCACAAGACTTGTTTCCAACATGCATCAAGCTGGTTTAGATGTTCTTATGATTATGTCTAATGCTGAATTTTATGGTGATTACACAGGAGAGGTTTTCTTCTACTTACTCTTCCATTATGGCCATATTTGTGCAGGTGTCTCTGAAAAGTAGAACAATGTACCACAACTTCAGAGTCTGCTACATCTTTATGAAGTACTTTTGCAGTCAAGCAGGGGTTTTGCCTCTCTAGCAATTCTACGAGCAGCTCTCACTGAATTTGTCTCTTGGTCTTCCAGACATTTTATTAACCTCCACTGTTCCTGTTAACTGTCAATTCTTAATTACATTTCGAACTGAGGAAAAAGCAACTTGAAAACATTTTGCTATCCACTTATAGCTTTCTCCTGCTTTGTGGATGTCCACCATTTACACTTTCAGAGTGCCGGGCAGCTGCTTAGAAGAACCTAAGGCTGCTGTTTTTGGCACAAAGTTAGAGGAGGCTAAGTTTTTATAGAGAAATTTGCATCACCTCTTATGCAGGTGTTTAACAGAAAAATGTGTTATTTAAGAATTAAGTCATTTTCTGATAACTGAAGCCCGTTTTTTCATTATTTGATAATTAGGAGTCACAGTTTTAGCAAATGTTTTCAAATAAATCCATCGACAGTGGATGCTACATCTGTATGCTGCATGACGTATTACTCAAGTTAACTACATAAAATTATGTATTTTTCCCACTAATTTTAGGATTTAACTTTTGTAGCTGATGAACGCAAAAATATCCAATTTTCTCTTCCAGATAGATGACAGTGGAACAGTAAACCCATGATGAGTTACATGGAGACATTTTCAAAATGAAAGTCAAGATATTTGATGTTAATTAGTTCTATAAAGAATTGTAAGAGAATTGTAGAGTGTCATATTTACGCCGGTCTATTCACAGTTTTAATCAGTACATGTCAGCAGTGGGAGAGCGGCTTGCAGCTGTAGTTTGATATTGAGGAGGGAGCGTGCAGCTGTTGGTTTGTACGACTAATGGTGATTAATTCCTATTATGTGTCGGAGATCATGCAACCAGTCCAGACTCTACAGCGCTGCCAAACATTGTCCACATCCCTCAATATGCAATTAAGTTGTTTCTGTGCAGTGCTTAACTTATCTTTTCAAGTCCCACACTGGGAATTATTTTATATCATATAGTTGAATGGTGTTTTTATACAATAATCAGGAACATACAATACTTTCACAGATATCATTAACCCACTCAAGAGTTTCCTGTCTTGGCTAAATGTTTAAGAATATAGAATAAAGTTTGCACAAGAATAATCTAATGATGACAGATCCTATGAATAAATGTAGTACCCCATCCTGCTGAAGTGAGGCGCTACTCATAAAACAAAAAGTTGACAGTTTTAAAGACAATAAGAAACTATCATGTGAATGGGGATCAGCTGCAAAACCATTCTAACTTTAGGATACGTCCACGTGGGACACACTTGAATTATATGCTTTGGATTTTTTTCAGCAAAATCCAAAGTGGCAATATTTGCAAAGGGTGAAATCTGGAAATGAAAATCCACACTTTTCGCACAGTAATAGGATGAGAGTACAAAGAATCTCATCTACAGTGCTATTACTGTAATATGCTCTGGAATTTATGCCAACAAATTTGTGGCTGAAAATGTGCACCATGTTTGTCTGGTATGATGAGAGTTAACTCCAATGTCACAATTTTCTCATGTTACACCTAAAGGTTCAGGGAACTGATACCCTTTATGCTTGTCTTTTCACCACTTTGATTTTCATAAGTAAAAAATATATATTTGGCTCCCTGGCTACCTAAAACCACTTTTTGATGAATGAAAAGAATCCATGAGTGGCATTAAAGTGAAATCCTCATCAGAAAATTACCGTTTTTTGCGTTAAATGTACAGTGCTGGGCAAAAGATTTAGGCAGGTGTAGAAAAAATGCTGCACAGTAAGGATGCATTAAAAATAGATGTGTTAATGGTTTATCAATTAACAAAGGACAAAGTGAACGAACGAAAGAGAATTCTTATTCAAATCAATATTTAGTGTAACCACCCTCTGCATTCATCAATTCTTCTAGGAAAACTTGCACACAGTTTTTGAAGGAATTCAGCATGGACGTTTTTCCAAATATGGTATGGTATTTCACAATGGATAAGTGTCTGCCTGTTTCTCAACATTGAGTACAGCATTAATCTTGAACAAATCCCCAACTCTATTTACTGAAATGTGGTCTTAAAGGACCCTCCACCACTGTTCCTGCAGACACACATTATTGTGCCCCTAGCTGGTCCTTTATGAACAAACTGCATTCTTACAGTCAAAGATTTCACATTTTGACTCATCAGTCAAACTGTACCTGTTTCCATGTTGAAGGTCTGATTTTAGTCTGAAATTCTTCCCTGAAGACCACTTCTGGCAAAACTTCTCGAAACAGGAGATGGATATGGCTGGGTTCCCCTAGTTCCTGACAGTACTGAGCTGATGGCACTGTAGTACGTTTTACGATTTCAAAGGGAAGTAAGCATGATCTGTCTTTCATCTGCTGCACTAAATTTCTTTGGTCAAATACTACCTCTATGGCATGGGCGGACATATTATCGGTGCATCCTTTGCAAAAGCACAAAAGCCCAAGAGGTCAAGGGGCCCACTCCCACCTCCAAGGTAGTAAACGTCTTCTGTTCCAGACGTATAAAGGGGTGCATTATTAGACTGCAAAGGGTCCATATAATCTTTATGCACCGGAACCCTTTTTCTATGTCTAACTCTGGTCTATAGTCCTCAGCATTCCCCATTACTTGGTATTTCTTAAAAAGAGCTTGAATCGCACATCTTGAAAACCCAGTCTTCTTTGAAATCTTTGCCTGGGAGAGAACATGTGTCTTGTTGCTGTGCTCAGTCTTACCATGGTGTCTGACCTGTGGCATGAAACTGTCTTCCACAACCTTACCTTTGTAGCAGAGTTTGGCTGTTCCTGCCCCTGTTTTTAGCGTCAACATCGTTGTTTCTGTTTTGGTTAATGAATGTCTTTTGACAAGAGATGGGTGAACCCTCCACCACTGTTCCTGCAGACACACATTATTGTGCCCCTAGCTGGTCCTTTATGAACAAACTGCATTCTTACAGTCAAAGATTTCACATTTTGACTCATCAGTCAAACTGTACCTGTTTCCATGTTGAAGGTCTGATTTTAGTCTGAAATTCTTCCCTGAAGACCACTTCTGGCAAAACTTCTCGAAACAGGAGATGGATATGGCTGGGTTCCCCTAGTTCCTGACAGTACTGAGCTGATGGCACTGTAGTACGTTTTACGATTTCAAAGGGAAGTAAGCATGATCTGTCTTTCATCTGCTGCACTAAATTTCTTTGGTCAAATACTACCTCTATGGCATGGGCGGACATATTATCGGTGCATCCTTTGCAAAAGCACAAAAGCCCAAGAGGTCAAGGGGCCCACTCCCACCTCCAAGGTAGTAAACGTCTTCTGTTCCAGACGTATAAAGGGGTGCATTATTAGACTGCAAAGGGTCCATATAATCTTTATGCACCGGAACCCTTTTTCTATGTCTAACTCTGGTCTATAGTCCTCAGCATTCCCCATTACTTGGTATTTCTTAAAAAGAGCTTGAATCGCACATCTTGAAAACCCAGTCTTCTTTGAAATCTTTGCCTGGGAGAGAACATGTGTCTTGTTGCTGTGCTCAGTCTTACCATGGTGTCTGACCTGTGGCATGAAACTGTCTTCCACAACCTTACCTTTGTAGCAGAGTTTGGCTGTTCCTGCCCCTGTTTTTAGCGTCAACATCGTTGTTTCTGTTTTGGTTAATGAATGTCTTTTGACAAGAGATGGGTGAACCCGAACATTAAAGTTCGGGGTTCATACGTAATACGTACTGTTCAGGCTTGGACAGCGTCTATAAAACACCTCTCTATTACTAACCATACAGTCATATTGTAAATAAACACACAGCCAGAATAAAGTTCTTTATTTGAAATAAAAATACACACTATTTTACTTTTTTATTAAAAAAAAAAACAAAAAAACAAAACAAAGTTATACACGCCTAATACCCATTCTATTGAAGCCCTTGTCTCCTATAAAAAAACAAAAATAAAAAACAACGATATCCCTTATCTGTCCAACATACTGTCCCATGCCGTAATTCATGTCTGCAATAAGTGGTTTTCAACATGGACAATGAAAAAATGCGACCTTCCAGGTTGAAAACAATGGGAGAATGAGCTCCTGTGAGCACAGCATCAATGACTAGCGGTGACATCATTAAGGTTACCGCAGGTCACTGAGGCTGCACTCACACTCGCTGTTTTCCGAGCCAAAGAACTGCTATGACCTCAGTGAGATCACATCTAGCACCGTGAGAAAAAGTCTCATGTTGCAGCGCTGAGCCCAACAACTTCACCACAGTTCACCATAAGGGACATGGTTGTTGTTTTTGTTTTGTTTTTTAACAGGAGACCAGGGCTTCAATGAGATTGGTATTAGGTATTATATTTGTTTATTAGTTTCTGTTTTTGACAGGGGTTGAGGGCTTCAATGGAATCAGCATAAGTGAGTATAATTTTGTTTTTTTATTTTTAAACAAAAAAGTAAAATGGTGTGCATTTTTATTTTTAAAAAGGACTTTATTCTGGCTGTGTCATGGGTTTACCGCAAGAGAGAGGAGCCAGAAAGGTTCGCACAGCGGTGTAACAACTGCGGTCACAGGGGTCGCAGCTGCGACTGGGCCCGCAGCGTTTAGGGGCCCGCCCACTCCAGCAAACAAGCAGACAAGTCACGCACCTTGCTGGCCACGCCCACAACAGCCAGCTTCCCCTGACTTCCAGCAGTGTGCGGTGAGTGGGCGTGTCCGTGAAGGACATGTGACCTAGCAGAAGGGCTGGGCGTGTCACTGAAGCTTGACAGAGATGGAAGGCACCAGCTAGTGAGTGAAGCGGCTGTAAAGTGCTGATGTGCTGCTTACACCTGACACACACACACCACACAAACCCACACACCCACACCCACCCACATACACACCTCTGTTCTGTGTGCACAGGACCTGTGATGAGGTCACAGGAGGGGAGGAGTCAGGGGTCACATGATCAGTGGCCTCAGTGTATGCAGGACTCTGCTGTGCTTGATTGTCATGGTGCTGAAAGAGGGGATGTTTATGTGTGGGGTCAGGAGGGGTTTACAGTGTGGATGTAACAGAGCCATGTGTACAAGGTGTACAGAGCGGAGCCATGTATGTGTGTAGTGGAGCAATGTGTACGAGGTGTACGGAGCGGAGTCAGGTGTGTACGAGGTGTACAAAGCTGAGCTGAGGGTGAAAGAGGTGAGCGGAGTCGTTTATGTATGGGGTGTATGGAGTGGTGCTGCGTGTTTATAAGGTGTATGGAACGGAGCCGCGTGTGTACGGGTTGGACGGAGCGGAGAAGTGTGTATGGAGTGTACGGAGCGGAGCTGTGTGTGTGAGGTGTACGGAGCAGATCCGCGGGTGTAAAGAGCGGAGCCGCGTGTGTACAAGGTGTAAGGAGCAGAGCCGCGTGTGTGCAAGGTGTAAGGAGCAGAGCCGCATGTGTACAAGGTGTAAGGAGCAGAGCCGAGTGTGTACAAGGTGTAAGGAGCAGAGCTGCGTGTGTGCAAGGTGTAAGGAGCAGAGCTGCGTGTGTACAAGGTGTAAGGTGCAGAGCTGCGTGTGTGCAAGGTGTAAGGAGCAGAGCCATGTGTGTACAAGGTGTAAGGAGCAGAGCCGCGTGTGTACAAGGTGTAAGGAGCACAGCCGCGTGTGTGCAAGGTGTAAGGAGCAGAGCCGCATGTGTGCAAGGTGTAAGGAGCAGAGCCGAGTGTGTACAAGGTGTAAGGAGCAGAGCCGAGTGTGTACAAAGTGTACGGAGCAGAGCCACGTGTGTACAAGGTGTACAGAGCAGAGTCGGGTGTGCACGGGGTTCTCGGAGCGAAGCCGTGTGTGTACAGGCTGTAAATTTCCGAGTCGGGAAGAATGGTACACGGCTGTGGGCAGAGCCCAGCATGTGCACTGTCGGGGAGTATTGCGTGCGTCAGAATGTACACATGCTCCGGAGCCAACCAATACACCCAATAACACCCCCACACTGCACAGGTCCGGAAATGACGCACTGCAGCGTCATACCAGGAAGAAACAGCACACAGATTTCAAACGCCGTGAGTGCACTTGGAATTAGAGCGAGGGAGGACATGAACGCCCAGTGTCTGCACTTCCGAAGACATCGCCCTAATTAGTATAGGGACATGTTAGTTATAAAATCATTTTTCCCAGCGATTACAGGGCAGTATTAGGTCAGACTATACAAAATTGCAACAAAACTATAGTGTGCGAAATGAATAGGGAAAATGTGAATTTCGGTGGGAAATATTTTGCCGCGGGGGGCCCTATTTGAAAGTTTGCATTGGGGTCCCTCACTTTATAGTTACACCACTGGGTCCGCATCATATGATTTCTCCTACTCCTACAGTGGTTAGAAGCACTTCACCTTCATATCAAATGGTGTAAGTTTCTTTTAGCAGTGCAGGGGTCAATCTGCTCATTTGAGAGTTCCTGGAAGCATTTCAGTGTTAAGGCTCTCAGCTGTGCCCTGCTAGCCACTCCCATCTCCTGTATACACTGGGCCCTGACAAGCACTCATTGCTGTTGTTGTTAGTTGTTATTGGAGAAGGCATTTGGCGGATTTATCAGTGACTGTTTTGAGTGTGTGATATTCCCTTTCACCTCCTCCTTTGGTTTTTCTCCATCCTCTACTTCCCAGTGTTTGCCACTGTTGTGTATGTGTGTATAGTTGTATGATTGGTATTTTAATTTATCAATGTTCAGAATATCTTGTTAGTCTGGTTGGTGTATTATGGTACACTACTACTCCCATTTTCCCTGGGTGGGGGAAGGGTACAGACTGAGAGCAGATTCAGGAGCTAAGGCAAGGTACGTGGCCCCAGCATCTTCACCGCCAGAAGTAATTCTGGGAACAGGGCAAGCTAGGGCACCCCTAGCATTAGGGACAAGGAAAGAGCCCTTGGTAACAGGACACCCGACAACATAGTCGTGACATGCTGTGTGTTTATTTACAATATGACTATGTGTGTAGTATTGGAGAGGCATCTTTTAGACACCTCTCCATTACTAACCTGCAGGCTTGATGTCACCTGACAATACAAAGGTGACATCAACCCCACAAATATTAACCCCAATTGCACCGCCAAGTGGTAAGAGCCGGGAAAAGCGCCTGAATTGGCATAGATGCACCTTTTATGGGGTAGCTGCAGGCTGCTATTTTAAGGCTGGGGGAAGCTAATATCATGGCCTCTTCCCAGCCTGAGAATACCAGCCCCCATCTGTTTCCTTTACCTTAGCTGGTTGTCAAAAATGGGGGGACCCCAAGTCGTTATTTTAAAATTATTTATTTAAATAATTTTAAAAAATTATGTGGAGACTCCTCTATTCTTGATAGCCAACCATGATAAAGCTGACACATGAGGGTTGCAACTGCAGCTGTCATTTTTGCCATGCTGATTATCAAAAATAGAGGGGAACACATGCCATTTTTATTTATTTATAGTGCAGGTACCAACTGATGAATACTCCCTTCAGCCGCCACCTGCTCTTGCTGTTATCAGCGACAGCTGATGTAGGCTAATGGGACTAGTACTCCCATTAGCTGACACCGGTGACCAGAGGTAAACTTTTTAGCTCTGGTCACAGCTGTTGAATCACACAGTCATCTGACAGCGTGGGAACTGCAGATCTCTGATCGGTAGTAATAATCTTACCGCCGATCAGAGCCAGTGCTTGCTTCGCTGTCATGCAGATGACAGTGTGGAAAACAATGGGTGTTTGGGCCCCAAACCAAACTTTTTTTTTAACTGTTTGGCCAAACCCGTAAGACCCAAACATCCAAGGGTTCGCCCATCACTAGTTTTAACCTACATATGAAAATGATGATCATAATCACCTATTTAGTATAAATGGTTACTCATACACTTGACTATACTTCTACAATTACCTGACTTTCTGAATTGATGCTTTGATGCTGTTTTTAAGGCAAAGGGAAGACACACCAAATACAGTATTAGTTTGATTTTGATTTCTTAATTGTTCACTCATTTCAAATTTTGTTAACTGATAGAAATAAACCATTAACATTCAACATTCCAAATTTGCATAACATAATCTGTATTAACCCCTTAGTGACAGAGCCAATTTGGTACTTAATGACCAGGCCAATTTTTACAATTCTGACCACTGTCACTTTATGAGGTTATAACTCTGGAACGCTTCAACGGATCCCGCTGATTCTGAGATTGTTTTTTCGTGACATATTGTACTTCATGTTAGTGGTAACATTTCTTCGATATTACTTGCGATTATTTATGAAAAAAATGGAAATATGGCGAAAATTTTTAAAATTTTGCAATTTTCAAACTTTGTATTTTTATGCCCTTAAATCAGAGAGATATGTCACGAAAAATAGTTAATAAATAACATTTCCCACATGTCTATTTTACATCAGCACAATTTTGGAAACAAATTTTTTTTTTGTTAGGGAGTTATAAGGGTTAAAAGTTGACCAGCAATTTCTCATTATTACAACACCATTTTTTTTTAGGGACCACATCACATTTGAAGTCATTTTGAGGGGTCTATATGATAGAAAATAATGAAGTGTGACACCATTCTAAAAACTACACCCCTCAAGGTTCTCAAAACCACATTCAAGAAGTTTATTAACCCTTTACGTGCTTCACAGGAACTGAAACAATGTGGAAGGAAAAAATGAACATATAACTTTTTTTTGCAAACATCTTAATTCAGAACCATTTTTTTTATTTTCACAAGTGTAAAAACAGAAACGTAACCATAAATTTTGTTATGCAATTTCTCCTGAATACGCCAATACCCCATATGTGGGGGTAAACCACTTTTTGGGCGCACCGCAGAACTTAGAAGTGAAGGAGCGCCGTTTGACTTTTTCAATGCAGAATTGGCTGGAATTGAGATCGGACGCCATGTCACGTTTAGAGAGCCCCTGATGTGCCTAAACAGTGGAAACTCCCCACAAGTGACACCATTTTGGAAACTAGACCCCTTACGGAACTTATCTAGATGTGTGGTGAGCACTTTGAACCCCCAAGTGCTTCACAGAAGTTTATAACGTAGAGCCGTGAAAATAAAAAATCGCTTTTGTTTACACAAAAATGATCTTTTCGCCCACAAATTCTTATTTTCACAAGGGTAACAGGAGAAATTAGACCACAAAAGTTGTTGTGCGATTTCTCCTGAATACGTATATACCCCATATGTGAGGGTAAACCACTGTTTGGGCGCACCGCAGAGCTTGGAAGTGAAGGAGCGCCGTTTTACTTTTTCAATGTTGAATTGGCTGGAATTGAGATTGGACGCCATGTCGCGTTTAGAGAGCCCCTGATGTGCCTAAACAGTGGAAACCCCCCACAAGTGACACCATTTTGGAAACTAGACCCCTTAAGGAACTTATCTAGATGTGTGGCGAGCACTTTGAACCCCCATGTGCTTCACAGAAGTTTATAACGTAGAGCCGTGAAAAAAAAAAAAATCGCATTTTTTCTACAAAAATGATCTTTTTGCCCACAAATTTTTATTTTCACAAGGGTAACAGGAGAAATTAGACCACAAAAGTTGTTGTGCAATTTCTCCTGAGTACGCTGATACCCAATATGTGGGGGTAAACAACTGTTAGGGCGCACCGCAGAGCTTAGAAGAGAAAGAGTGCCGTTTTACTTTTTCAATGTAGAATTGGCTGGAATTGAGATCGGACGCCATGTCGCGTTTGTAGAGCCCCTGATGTGCCTAAACAGTAGAAATCCCCCACAAGTGACCCCATTTTGGAAACTAGACCCCCCATGGAACTTATCTAGATGTGTGGTGAGAACCTTGAATGCCCAAGTGCTTCACAGAAGTTTATAATGCAGAGCCGTGAAAATAAAAAATATTTTTTTTTTCAAAAAAAAAGATTTTTTAGCCCCCAAGTTTTTATTTTCACTAGGGTAACAAGAGAAATTGGACCCCAGAAGTTGTTGTCCAATTTATTCCGAGTACGCTGATGCCCCATATGTGGGGGTAAACCACTGTTTGGGCGCACGGCAGAGCTCGGAAGGGAAGGAGCGCCTTTTTGGAATGCAGACTTTGATAGAATGGTCTGTGGGCATTATGTTGCGATTGCAGAGCCCCTGATGTACCTAAACTGTAGTAACCCCCCCACAAGTGACCCCATTTTGGAAACTAGACCCCCCAAGGAACTTATCTAGATGTGTGGTGAGAACTTTGAATGCCCAATTGCTTCACAGAAGTTTAGAATGCAGAGTCGTGAAAATAAAAAATATTTTTTTTTCACAAAAAAGATTTTGTAGCCCCCAAGTTTTTATTTTCACAAGGGTAACAAGAGAAATTGGACCCCAGAAGTTGTTGTCCAATTTATCCCGAGTACGCTGATGCCCCATATGTGGGGGTAACCCACTGTTTGGGCGCACGGCAGAGCTCAGAAGGGAGGGAGCACCATTTGACTTTTTGAGCGCAAAATTGGCTGTCGTGTTTGGAGACCCCCTGATGTACCTAAACAGTGGAAACCCCCCAATTCTAGCTCCAACCCTAACCCCAACACACCCCTAACCCTAATCCAAACCTGATCCATAATCCTAATCACTAACCCTAACCATAATCACAACCCTTACCCCAAAACAACCCTAATGTCAACCCTAACCATAACCCTAATCAAAACACTAAATCCAACACACCCCTAATCCTAATCTCAACCCTAACCTCAAACCTAACCCTAATCCCAATACACCCCTAATCACAACCCTAACCTTAACCCTAATCCCAAACCTAACCCTAATCCCAAGCGTAACCCTAATGCCAACCCTAACCCTAATACCAACTCTAATCCAAACCCTAATCCTAATCCCAGCTCTAACCCTAACTTTAGCCCCAACCCTAACCCTAGCCCTAAGGCTACTTTCACACTTGCGTCGTTTGGCATTCCGTCGCAATCCGTCGTTTTGGACAAGAAACGGATCCTGCAAATGTGCCCGCAGGATGCGTTTTTTGCCCATAGACTTGTATTGCCGACGGATCGTGACGGATGGCCACACGTCGCGTCCGTCGTGCACTGGATCAGTTGTGTTTTGGCGGAGCGTCGGCACAAAAAAACGTTCAATGAAACGTTTTTTTGTACGTCGCATCCGCCATTTCTGACCGCGCATGCGTGGCCGTAACTCCGCCCCCTCCTCCCCAGGACATAGATTGGGCAGCGGATGTGTTGAAAAACTACAGCTGCTGCCCACGTTGTGCACAATTTTCACAACGTGCGTCAGTATGTCGGGCCGACGCATTGCGACGGCCCCGTACCGACGTAAGTGTGAAAGAAGCCTAACCCTAAATTTAGCCCCAACCCTAACCCTAAATTTAGCCCCAACCCTAACCCTAAATTTAGCCCCAACCCTAGCCCTAACCCTAGCCCTAACCCTACCCCTAGCCCTAACCCTAGCCCTAACCCTAGCCCTAACCCTAGCCCTAACCCTACCCCTAGCCCTAACCCTAGCCCTACCCCTAACCCTACCCCTAACCCTACCCCTAACCCTACCCCTACCCCTAACCCTACCCCTAACCCTACCCCTACCCCTAACCCTAACCCTACCCCTAACCCTACCCCTAACCCTACCCCTAACCCTAACCCTAACCCTAATTTTAGCCCCAACTGCTGTTCTCCTGCCGGCCGGCAGATGGAGACAGATGGCGGGCGCACTGGGCATGCGTCCGCCATGTTCTTCTGCCGGCGGCCAGGAGGAGCAGCAAGAGGATCCAGGGACCTAGGTGAGTATGCTAGGGTCCCCGAATCCCCCTATTTCTCTGTCCTCTGATGTGCGATCACATCAGAGGACAGAGAATTACACTTTACTTTTTTTTTTTTGCGGTCGCCGGTAAACAGTTAATTACCGGCGATCGCAAAACAGGGGTCGGTAATACCGACCCCGATCATGCTCTTTGGGGTCTTGGCTACCTGCGCATGCCATTTTGAAGATGGCGGCGCCCACCGGGAGGAGCATCGGGGGAGCTAGGTGAGTATTGGGGGGCCACCTGGGACCCCTTTTCTCTGTCCTCCGATGTGCGATCACATCGGAGGACAGAGAAATTAAAAAGAGATCGCTTTTTTTTTTTTTTTTTTGCGATCGCCGGTAAACGGTTAATTACCGGCGATCGCAAATGCGGGGAGGGTTAAAAACCCCCCGAATCATGTTCTCTGGGGTCTCGGCTACCCTCGGCAGCCGAGACCCCGGAGAAAATCGGCCTCTGGGGGGCGCTATGGACTTTTTCCACAGCGCCGTTAATTAACGGCGCTGTGGTTTAAGTACCCTTAGCGGCCGCCGTTAAAAGGCGTATCGGCGGTCCCTAAGGGGTTAAAGGGGTTGTCCACTACTAGGACAACCCTTTCTCATTCCTCATGCTTTGCCCCGATAAAATAAAAAAGCCAATGCCAGCCCTGTTCCTGTGGTATTGGCACTCACAGTATCGGGGTTCTCGCATAGTTCTGTGACATATGGTGCCTGGTGCTCAGCACTGGCATCACTGTCCCCACGTTAGTACAAATTGTACATGAAGAGGAAGTCAGAGCTGCAGCCCAGAATTTCTCTTCATATTAAATTTTTTCTAAAGGCGAGGACTGTGACGCCAGCGCTGAATGGAGGTCAGGCACCACGTGTCATACAACTGCATGAGCACCCCGGCACCGGCCATACAAGAGGTAGTATGAAAGAAGAAAAAAACAAACCACTGCAAAGAATGAGGAATCCACTAGCATCAGCAGAAGCCCCAGCATCAGTAGTTCTATCAACTGTAAGCCACAATTGACCCCCTTTGCCTCCCAGCAAGCTTGTTAATGAGGAAGAAGCGTCATAGTCATAGCAGGTTTATGTTATCTCTAAAAGCGACACCATCATTTTCAGTCAGTGTTCCACATAGTACACCTCAGAGTATTGCATTCATCTTTTCAGGGCAGTTAGAGGCTTTGAAGTATTGGAAATCGATTTGCAGCAGAAAAAGTTTTTCAGAACAATTGCTCAAAAAAATAAAGGGAACACTTAAACAACAGAATATAACTTCAAATGAATCAAACTTCTGTGATCTCAAACTGTCCACTTAGGAAGCAACACTGTTTGACAATCAGTTTCACATGCTGTTGTGCAAATGAAATAGACAACAAATGGAAATTATTGGCAATTATCGAGACGCACTCAATAAAGGAGTGGTTCTGCAGGTGGGGAGCACAGACCACATCTCAGTACCAATGCTTTCTGGCTGATGTTTTGGTAACTTTTGAATGTTGGTTGTTCTTTCACACTTGTGGTAGCATGACACTGACTCTACAACTCACACAAGTGGCTCAGGTACTGCAGCTCATCCAGGATGGCACATCAATGCGAATTGTGGCAAGAAGGTTTGCTGGGTGTCAGTGTAGTGTCCAGAGGCTTGAAGCGCTACCAAGGAGACAGGCCAGTACACCAGGAGATGTGGAGGGGGCCGTAGGAGGGCAGCAACCCAGCAGCATGACCGCTACCCCAGCCTTTGTGCAATGAGGAACAGAAGGAGCACTGCCAGAGCCCTGCAAAATGACCTTCGGCCACAAATGTGCATGTGTATGCATAAATGGTTAGAAATCGACTCCATGAGGATGGTCTGAGTGGCCGACGTCCACAGATGGGGGTTGTGCTCACAGCCCAACACCATGCAGGACACTTGGCATTTGCCACAGAACACCAGGATTGGCAAATTCGCCACTGGCGCCCTGTGCTCTTCACAGATGAAAGCAGGTTCACACTGAGCACATGTGACAGACGTGACAGAGTCGGGAGACGCCGTGGAGAGCGATGTGCTGCATGCAACATCCTTCAGCATGACCAGTTTGGCAGTGGGTCAGTAATGGTGCGGGGTGACATTTCTTTGGAGGGCCGCACAGCCCTCCATGTGTTCGCCAGAGGTAGTCTGACTCCCATTAGGTACCAAGATGAGATCCTCAGGCCCCTCGTGAGACCATATGCTGGTGCGGTAGGCCCTGGGTTCCTCCTAATGCAGGACAATGCCGGACCTCATGTGGCTGGAGTGTGTCAGCAGTTCCTGCAAGATGAAGGCATTGAAGCTATGGACTGGCCCGCCCATTCCCCAGACCTGAATCCGATAGAACACATCTGGGACATCATGTCTCACACCATCCACCAATATCTCATTGCACCACAGACTGTCCAGGAGTTGGCAGATGCTTTAGTCCAGGTATGGGTGGAGATCCTTCAGGAGACCATCCACCGCCTCATCAGGAGCATGTCCAGGCATTGTATGGAGGTCATACAGGCTCGTGGAGGCCACACACACTACTGAGCATCATTTTCTTGTCTTGAGGCATTTCCACTGAAGTTGGATCAGCCTGTAACTTCATTTTCCACTTTGATTTTGAGCATCATTCCATCACTCCAGACCTCCGTGGGATATTAGTTGTGATTTACGTTGATAATTTTTAGGTTTTATTGCTCTCTCAACACATTCCACTATGTAATGAATAAAGATTTACAACTGGAATATTTCATTCAGGGATATCTAGGATGTGGAATTTTAGTGTTCCCTGTATTTTTTTTGAGCATGTAACTATATATATATATATACAGTGGGGCAAAAAAGTATTTAGTCAGTCAGCAATAGTGCAAGTTCCACCACTTAAAAAGATGAGAGGCGTCTGTAATTTACATCATAGGTAAACCTCAACTATGGGAGACAAACTGAGAAAAAAAAATCCAGAAAATCACATTGTCTGTTTTTTTAACATTTTATTTGCATATTATGGTGGAAAATAAGTATTTGGTCAGAAACAAACAATCAAGATTTCTGGCTCTCACAGACCTGTAACTTCTTCTTTAAGAGTCTCCTCTTTCCTCCACTCATTACCTGTAGTAATGGCACCTGTTTAAACTTGTTATCAGTATAAAAAGACACCTGTGCACACCCTCAAACAGTCTGACTCCAAACTCCACTATGGTGAAGACCAAAGAGCTGTCAAAGAACACCAGAAACAAAATTGTAGCCCTGCACCAGGCTGGGAAGACTGAATCTGCAATAGCCAACCAGCTTGGAGTGAAGAAATCAACAGTGGGAGCAATAATTAGAAAATGGAAGACATACAAGACCACTGATAATCTCCCTCGATCTGGGGCTCCATGCAAAATCCCACCCCGTGGGGTCAGAATGATCACAAGAACGGTGAGCAAAAATCCCAGAACCACGCGGGGGGACCTAGTGAATGAACTGCAGAGAGCTGGGACCAATGTAACAAGGCCTACCATAAGTAACACACTACGCCACCATGGACTCAGATCCTGCAGTGCCAGACGTGTTCCACTGCTTAAGCCAGTACATGTCCGGGCCCGTCTGAAGTTTGCTAGAGAGCATTTGGATGATCCAGAGGAGTTTTGGGAGAATGTCCTATGGTCTGATGAAACCAAACTGGAACTGTTTGGTAGAAACACAACTTGTTGTGTTTGGGGGAAAAAGAATACTGAGTTGCATCCATCAAACACCATACCTACTGTAAAGCATGGTGTTGGAAACATCATGCTTTGGGGTTGTTTCTCTGCAAAGGGGCCAGGACGACTGATCCGGGTACATGAAAGAATGAATGGGGCCATGTATCGTGAGATTTTGAGTGCAAACCTCCTTCCATCAGCAAGGGCATTGAAGATGAAACGTGGCTGGGTCTTTCAACATGACAATGATCCAAAGCACACCACCAGGGCAACGAAGGAGTGGCTTCGTAAGAAGCATTTCAAGGTCCTGGAGTGGCCTAGCCAGTCTCCAGATCTCAACCCTATAGAAAACCTTTGGAGGGAGTTGAAAGTCCGTGTTGCCAAGCGAAAAGCCAAAAACATCACTGCTCTAGAGGAGATCTGCATGGAGGAATGGGCCAACATACCAACAACAGTGTGTGGCAACCTTGTGAAGACTTACAGAAAACGTTTGACCTCTGTCATTGCCAACAAAGGATATATTACAAAATTTTGAGATGAAATTTTGTTTCTGACCAAATACTTATTTTCCACCATAATATGCAAATAAAATGTTAAAAAAACAGAAAATGTGATTTTCTGGATTTTTTTTCTCAGTTTGTCTCCCATAGTTGAGGTCTACCTATGATGTAAATTACAGACGCCTCTCATCTTTTTAAGTGGTGGAACTTGCACTATTGCTGACTGACTAAATACTTTTTTGCCCCACTGTATATATATATATATATATATATATATATATATATATATATATATATATATATACTTACTTATACATAAAAAGTGCTACATATATATTACATTTGTACATAGTACTACATATACCCAACTGTATTGAGGAAAAGTGACCTTGTGTAGCCCCCACTCATTGACAGGTACTGTTTATGCATAGTGACACTTTTATGTGCTGTGAAATGAAAAGAGATGGCTGCAGACATGTTATGTATCCAGCCACCACATTGACTTCTACATCTATTCAGCAGATGAAGTGGTTGCTCAATTAATTATCACATCTGCCCCCCAAACACCTTTGTTTGCGAAAGCGAAATGTAGTGAACACAGAGGTCCTTCAACCTCTTTGCTTTCCTAGTTCGGTCTCTTTAGGTAAATATTAGTATTGGTCTCTCTCATTATATGGAATGCTTACCTTTCCTTAAGAATTATTGTGTGAATAAATAGCAGTGAAATGAGTTTACACAGGCAGGACAAGCACTACAGTGTTTTCCCTTGTGGTAGTATATTGTACAGTATATACTCCTAATGCTTAATATTGCAGCCATAACAGCTGAATAACTAGTGGGCCTTCGTACATTTAAAGCCCAACACACAGGCTCTCCATGCATCTGCTGTGACAGTGAAACAGCCGCGACACATGCAGCTGCGGCGCCGATCAGCTGGCGCGCTCCATGTATCCGGGATCCCTTTGCAGTATATTTGGCAAGCGCTATAGCTTGCCGAATAAGCAGGAACCCGATCAAATTCGCTCAACTCCAATTATAACTTGAAAAGCAGTTGGATTTTCAATCTTCTGATACACACCTCCAATATCCCTGTGCATACTGGCTAGAAAATACTATTTATGCCACCTGAAGCCACCAGTAGAGGGAGCTTGGGAGCTTACTGCATACTGTGCAGCTATTAAGCCTATAATAAAACAGTACGCAGGAGGCTCATAATCTCCCCCTAGTGGTAGTTATAGACAGTTGTTTGTCTGTTTTTTTTGCAATTTAACTACTGTATATATTTATGCTGATGATTTGGGGCTTTTATTCCCAAAAAAATGTGGTTGTGTGACCACTCAAAACACATAATATATTAAGAAACTTATTAGTTCATGATTGTGAATCTATAAACCACACAATGATAGACATTTGCTTTTCTTAACTAGTGTCCCAGTATATAATTGTGTGTTCAAGCACAATTCCTCATTTCAGGAAGGCCATAAGTACTGTAGAGGCACAAGAAACACTTTTCTGTATGTTCTTTTTCCCTGCAACACCCCTGCATGATAGCCAGTGCTAAATCAAAAGACTACTATGGAATTCTGTAGTTTGAGATGCTGTTATTGAAACATGCCTTAGGGGCATCTTACAGTGTCACATATAGTATCTTTTACATTGAAGATGTGGATGATTCTGTATGTTAAGGTACCTTCACACTAAACGACGCTGCAGCGATCCAGACAACGATCCGGATCGCTGCAGCGTCGCTGTTTGGTCGCTGGAGAGCTGTCACATAGACAGCTCTCCAGCGACCAACGATGCCGGTAACCAGGGTAAACATCGGGTTACTAAGCGCAGGGCCGCGCTTAGTAACCCGATGTTTACCCTGGTTACCATCGTAAAAGTAAAAAAAAAAACACTTCATACTTACCTTCCGCTGTCTGTCCCCGGCGCTGTACTTTCCTGCACTGACTGTGAGCACAGCGGCCGGAAAGCAGAGCGGTGACGTCACCGCTGTGCTTTCCGGCTGGCCGGCGCTCACAGCCAGTGCAGAGAAGCACAGCGCCGGGGACAGACAGCGGTAGGTAAGTATGTAGTGTTTGTTTTTTTTACTTTTACGATGGTAACCAGGGTAAACATCAGGTTACTAAGCGCGGCCCTGCCCTTAGTAACCCGATGTTTACCCTGGTTACCAGCGAAGACATCGCTGAATCGGCGTCACACACACCGATTCAGCGATGTCTGCAGGAAGTCCAGCGACCAAATAAAGTTCTGGACTTTCTGCCCCGACCAACGACAGCACAGCAGGATCCAGATCGCTGCTGCGTGTCTAACTGAACGATATCGCTAGCCAGGACGCTGCAACGTCACGGATCGCTAGCGATATCGTTCAGTGTGAAGGTACCTTTAGCGAAAATTGATGATACACTATCTATCTATCTACCTACCTATTTATCATCTATCTATCTATTATCTATCTATCTATCTATCTATCTATCTATCTATCTATCTATCTATTATCTATCTATTACCTATCTATTTATCTATCCATTATCTATCTATTATCTATCTATCTATCTGTCTATTATCTATCTATCTATCTATCTATCTATCTATCTATCTATCTGTCTATCTATCCATTATCTATCTAGTATCCAGACTTTTATTGTCCCATATGGCAACATTTCCTTTTCAAGACACTAAATCTTTTGGACGTTGAGGCATGTTCTATAGGGTCCATCTTTTTTCCATTTGCCATTTCTTTTTAGAATGGAAGAAATTGTTGTGCATGAAGGACATTTAAAAAACTGACACCAAACGAAAACAGAGAGCCCCAAAATAAGTTAACTGGCCCCTCTGCTTCCATTTGAAAATAGAGTGCACGGGATCCAAATTCCATCATTTGTTCTGTGTGTTCTAAATGGAACAGACAAACGGAAGAAAATATACAAATATGTGATCGATCTATCCAATCCAAGGAAAATAAGTTAATAATGGTACTTCAGCACCAGTCATGTGGGAATACTGACTCTTTCTTTATTCACCTGCAGTGTAAGTTTACATTATGGGTGAATAAAATGGAGACAAAAACTCCAAAACACCTGTCTGCAATGGAGTTTCTGGTCAAGGTACATTAGCCCCTTCTTTCCAGTTTTAGTTTTTGCATTTTCACACTTTCCTTTTAGATGAGCTGTGCCATCACCTGTTGTGAATGATGTATCATGTGTTATCTACTGTATATACAGTAGAGAGGCGTAGGAGGTGAGCTGTGACCTATTGTGAAAACAAACAAAATGGCTTCACCCAACCACTAACCATGAGTTGAGAAAAAGTTTTGGTGTTATCATTCATATTCTTCGAAAATAGGCCAAGAAAGCAAGAAATTCTGCCGGGGTATGTAAACCTTAATGAGCACAACTGTATATATACATAAAGATACCAAATGTAAACTTTTGGTGAAGAATCAACAAGTGGAACACAATTGTGAAGTTGAACGAAATTTATTGGTTATTATAAATTTTTGTGGAAATTCAAAAACTGAAAAGTGGGGCGTGCAATATTATTCGGCCCCTTTACTTTCAGTGCAGCAAACTCACTGTTAGGGCTAGCGGAACGCACCGAGAAAATAGAAATGTTTTATTATAAATGGTGCGTTCGCAGCCCGGGGTCCACCGTGCAGGAGGAACCTGCTGCTAGCGAATGGCGGCACTGTTAGGCGGTATAGACTAGCTCTGCTACTCCACTGAGAAGCCGTAAAAGGGAAGCACTGCGCCCTGTTAGCCTCACAGGAGCACAAGCTTACTGCCAAGCTGATAGCAGTCAGTGGTTATGCAACATGCAATCTCCTCAGAGGAGAAGCCGGTATTCTAGGGGCTTATTTTAGCCGGGTCCCTGAACACACTCATACATAACCACACTGGCGCAAAGCACATATATGAATTGATACTAGCGCATGGCCGTGCAGCCATGCGAGCCTTAAATAGTTGCAGCACGTTTAGGACCTTACAAAGAAGGACCAATGGAGAGCTGCAGTACCTGAGCATGTGACCCCAGACCTCCACTGAGAGATCTTGCCCTGGGCATGCTCAGAGTGCAAAGCAAGATTTAGTCCAAGCACCTACAAGGACCTTAGCTGCAGTATCTGATCATGATCACCTACTGTATTCTCACCCATCCCTTGTAGATTGTGAGCCTTCGAGGGCAGGGTCCTCATTCCTCCTGTACCAGTTATGACTTGTATTGTTTAAGATTATTGTACTTGTTTTCATTATGTATACCCCTCCTCACATGTAAAGCGCCATGGAACAAATGGCGCTATAACAATAAATAATAATAATAATAATGTGACCCTCGATCTCCACTGAGAGATCTTACTCTGGGCTTGCTCAGAATGTGAAAAGCAGGACTTAGCCCCAGAAGCGTCCGCTCGCCGCTGCCCAGCACTGACTTCAATGGCAGAAGCAGGAAATGCAGCAGTAACTCTCAGCACAGAGTCAGACTGAGCGAGACGCTGGGATCAACGTCTCCGCTGAGCAGGCTCCACTGCGGCTGGAGAAGAATGGGAGACCGCAGCGGAGATGGCCCGAGATTCCCCCTGTGCAGAGGCAGGAACTCGACCCCTAACACTCACTCCAGAAGTTCATTTTGGATCTCTGAATGATCCAATGTTGTCCTAAATGCCTAATGATGATAAATATAATCCACCTGTGTGTAATCAAGTCTCCGTATAAATGCACCTGCTCTGTGATAGTCTCAGGGTTCTGTTTGAAGCACAGAGAGCATCATGAAGACCAAGGAACACAACAGGCAGGACCGTGATTCTGTTGTAGAGAAGTTTAAAGCCAGATTTGGATACAAAATGATTTCCAAAACTTTAAACATCCCAAGGAGCACTGTGCAAGCGATCATATTGAAATGGAAGGAGTATCATACCACTGCAAATCTACCAAGACCCGGCCGTCCCTCTAAACTTTCATCTCAAACAAGGAGAAGACGGATCAGAGATGCAGCCAAGAGGCCCATGATCACTCTGGATGAACTGCAGAGATCTACAGCTGAGGTGGGACAAGTCTGTCCATAGGACAACAATCTGTCATACACTGCACAAATCTGGCCTTTATGGAAGAGTGGCAAGAAGAAAACCATTTCTCAAAGATATCCATAAAAATTGTTGTTTAAAGTTTGCAACAAGCCACCTGGGAGACACACCAATCATGTGGAAGAAGGTGCTCTGGTCAGATGAAACCAAAATCGAACTTTTTGGCAACAATACTATGCAATATGTCTAGTGTAAAGGCAACACAGCTCATCACTGTGAGCACACCATCCCCACTGTCTAACATGCTGGTGGCAGCATCATGGTTTGGGCCTGCTTTTCTTCAGCAGGGACAGGGAAGATGGTTAAAATTGATGGGAAGATGGAAGGAGCCAAATACAGGACCATTCTTGAAGAAAACCTGTTGGAGTTTGCAAAAGACCTGAGACTGGGATGGAGATTTGTCTTCCAATAAGACAATGATCCCAAACATAAAGCAAAATCTACAATGGAATTGTTGACAAAAAAACGTATCCAGGTGTTAGAATGGCGAAGTCACAGTCCAGACCTCAAGCCAATCGAGAATCTGTGGAAAGAGCTGAAAACTAAACTGCTGTTCACAAATGATCTCCATCAAACCTCACTGAGCTCCAGCTGTTTGCCAAGGAGGAATGGGCAAGAATTTCAGTCTCTTGATGAACAAAACTAATAGAGACATACCCCAAGCGACTTGCGGCTGTAATCACAGCAAAAGGTGGCTCTACAAAGTATTAAGTTAAAGGGGCCGAATAATATTGCATGCCCCACTTTTCAGTTTTTGCATTTCCACAAAAATTTTAAATAACCAATAAATTTCGTTCAACTTCACAATTGTGTTCCACTTGTTGATTCTTCACCAAAAATTTACTTTTGGTATCTTTATGTTTAAAGCATGATATGTGGGAAAAGGTTGAAAAGGAGCCGAATACATTCGCAAGGTACTGTATATATATCTATATATATCTATACATATAGATATATATATATATACACACACATATATATAATTTGTAAGAGTAGAGAATCTTTCATTGATCACACAGATGGTGTAAAAAAAAATCAGCGATTTGAAAAAATAAAATCATGTTGGCCCAAAAACATTAAGTGGATACACAAAATGTGTATTTTCCGTGCTCTGCAAGCAATGTGAGAAACCAAATTAAAGCGCTTATGCAGGCTCGGACCATTTTACCTAATAACAACAGATGCTCGGACTGGTGGCATTTTGAGAAGTGCTCTGTATGCTGCTGATTATTAAACGACAGATCATTTGGCAACCAGACGCGTCGAAACATTAAAGTCCTCAGCGCTACATCAATGGTCACTGCAAGCAAGAAAATTGTATCTCCTGTTTACATAACTGCAATCAATGGGACTGAAACATGCATCCTATCTATAAATATTACATATTCATTTTTTTTTCTTTTTTTTCGTTTTCTCTTTTTTTTTTTTATTCTGCCTCATTGTGTGAAATCCCCGACATCGTTCGGAATAAGCAATGTTTGTATGGAAACAATGCATCTTTTATGGAAAGGCTCTAAATGTAAATATTAAGGGCGCACTGTTGGTTTATTGTAATCTTCCTCTACTGTGACAGACTGTCGTCCGCATGGGGGGTCATTTTCACTGCTACATTAGCCCATATGGCACCAGCTAAATTGTATCTAAGCTATGGGCTAATTATGGATGAGTTAATAAAACCAAACAATGTCAGTCTGGTTATTTTCTCTGGTCTTTAGTTGACCCCTATGGTGACTCGCACCTGTGCTTCTGTGCTATATTATTTCCTGAAAGTTTTACTGAATTTTCTTTTTTTTTTTCTTTACATATTCAAATTTGTTGTATTTTTTCTATTGTCATGCTATATTATATATAGATCATATATCTCAGGGCTTCATATAAGCAAAACAATTGAGGGTAAGCTGTCAAATAAAACAAAAGTCAATTAAGGCCATAATTTTCATTTCTGTCACTTGCATTTTTTTATTTATTTATTTTCATGAATCAATAGTACATGTAACAATAAGAAACTTTCTAATGTCTCTTATCAGAGAAATCTGCTTCTTTCGGATCTTGGATTGATCAATTTGTTCTCAATTCTCAGGTAAAAAGTGTCTTTAGTAAATACAGATTTTCCCATAACTGAGATAGGAGATGACAGTTGGTGCTCATAAAGTTCTATGGAACTTACGGTTGTCTGTGTCCGCCTCTAGCTCCTCCCCTCTCCATAGAATCTCAACAGCACCAACTGTCATCTCCCATCTCAGTAATGGGAAAATCTGTCTTCACTGAATGCAAATTTTAACTCATGAATTGAGAGAGAGAAAGATCCATCCACGAGGAAAAAGAAGTAGATTTATATATTTGCATATGTACAATTAATTTATTAAATAAAAAAAGCATAACAATGATTATGCTTTAAAATCTTTGTGTTGTAGTTGTGTAAACAAAATTATAAATCTGTAACAGATGAGGAATAAGTATCTGTTATTTCATTTATACATTTATGGTTTTTGGCATTTTTATTATTGCGATCTGTATCGCAAATCGACAAAAAAATTGTACAATATCTGTATTATAGGTGAAATGATACTAAATGATTTGTAAAAATTCAACTAGGTATCTTGTAGGCATTATTGTCTTCCTGGCAGTAAAACATTAAAGATAAATTGCAAAAAAAAAAATTCATTTTTCTTTTTTTTTATAAAGGTTTTCCTATTAACAGACCATAAAAAAGTAAAGCCTCTTCCACACATAGTGCTGTTTTATTATGAATACCCATCGGCTCACAGAACCCACAGTGATAGTCACATCATTAAATATTTTAATGTGGTCATAGTTTAAAAATGGAACTTTGGTCAAACTAAGATCTCCACGCTTACCAACATTAAGAATGCAACATTGAGGACATTTAACCCCTTTATTACCACCAGTACACTATTTTCAGCAGTTTTTAACCACACCAAGAAGTTGGTGTATAGCGCCCCCCTATGGCCAGTGGTGCAGCTGTAGTCAAATTTAGGCCAGCATCACACTACCGTAGAGTACGGGCGAGTGCTATGCAAGAAAACATAGCCTAGCACTGGTCCCAGGGTTAATGTGAGGGGCAGCTTGCATCACCGTTTATTTGATGAGACTCGCCAATGCAAGCCTATGGATGCGAGAAAAAAAAATCGCACAGCACTTGGACAATGTGAGTGCTGTCCGATTTTTACGCAACAGTGTCTTTTGAAAAGCCGGCAATTCATGTACCATGTACAGTAAAATCACAGAGTGACAAGTTGGAATAGAATAGATAGATCACATAGAATACATAGATATACAGATGTCAGTGGCACACACATATATACATGTATATATATTAGATAGATAGATAGATAGATAGATAGATAGATAGATAGATAGATAGATAGATAGATAGATAGATAGAAAAAAAAGCCGGCACTTCCTCTGCCGTGTACTGTAAAATCACTGCAGGAGCTGACAGGATAGAAGAGATGGATTACATACAGTAAATACATATAGAATAGAGAGATATAAAGATGTCAGTGACAAATACAATTAGTACAGTGTGTGTGCAAATTACTCTACATGTATTTAATAAATAAAAGATTATTTTTCGGAAAAAAATGGCGTGTGCTCCCGAGCAATATTCATAACCAGCAGATGGAAAGCTAATGGCTGGGGGCAGATGTTTATAGCCTGGGAAGGGGGTAATACTCATGGAGCTTCCCAGGCTATTAACATCAGCTCACAACTGTATACTTAGCCTTCACTGGCTATTAAAATGGGGGACCCCCAAAAAATGATGTAGGGTCCCCCTATAATTAATAACCAGCATAGGCTAGGCAGACAGCTGTTGGCTGATATTAATAACCTAGGAAGGGGCATTGGATACTGCCCCCCCCAGGCTAAAAACATCAGCTCTCAGCTGCCCCAGAAAAGGTGCATCGCTAAGATGTGCCAATTCTGGTACTTAGCCTAGCTCTTCCCACTTGCCCTATAGCAGTGGCAAGTGGGGTGATAGTTGGGGGGTTGATGTCACATTTGTATCGTCAGATGACATCAAGCCCCAAGGTTAGTAATGGGGGCGTCAATAAGACTCCCCCATTACTAACCCCATAGTCACATTGAATGAAAACAATGCCTTGCGCAGGCGTGTACTACGGAGGACAGAGAATGAACTTCAATCCAATATTAAGGCCAGCATGCAGCCAGCGGGTAAGGAAAGGGTGAATAAAACACCCGAAAACTCCGCCCATATGACCGAAAACCAGTCCCGCCAAATTCAGGTGACAAGTTCCCTTTAATTAAACCATACTTATGATCTCACCCATTCACCCGATGCCCTCATCATCTGCAAAAGAGTTAAAAAAGCAAACAACAATATGCCTCACCTGTCCACAGAGATGCTGCTAATCCATTTGTCCTACGACAGGTCTAGCTCTGCTACATCTAGATGGCAGACTGCATGGTTGCATCATGCGACCATACAGCCTGTCACCAAGCAGACACTGAGCACCGTGTGCTCAGTGTCTCTCTGTGGATTCCTATTGCCTATCTGATGGCACCACGAGCAAGAGAAAGTTCTCCTGCTCGTGGTGCCTTTAGACAGGTCCTGCGAGTTCACAGCCAATGAACTCACTTCAACTTTCTGACGTCAGCAGTAGCGCGGTGGGAAATTTAGTGCATAGTGTGCGGCGGTTGTAATCACACCATGACACTGACTGAAAGTTGGCTCTGCTCAGATGCACGGCAGAACTGGCTGTTAATCCATGCCCAGATGTGGTTACAGCCGCCTCTGACTATGTACTGGGAGGTGACTGAATCCGTGCCTTTATGACTGAAAGCTGGAGGATGCCGGGAGGAATAGAGTTAATTTCCTCCTGATAGCTGAGCTTTCAGTGCAGTGGCCACACTGCTTTAGAATGCTATTAACCTGCAGATTAACCCCATATCTGCATGCTAGTATTTTTCTTTATATGACAAGTTCCCTTTAAACCAAAGTCAGAATTACTACTTTAACCGTTCATCCGACACCCAATCATAGAGTCACAATAACAAACAAAAAGCCATGCCTTTCTGAATGAAGAGATGCAAAAGCTAAAATAAACTCCTCTAACATAAGCTTGGTATTGAAGGAGGATAAACCTTCTGGTACTGAAATAATGAAATTGCTATTTTACAAAGTGATTCAATCTGATCATATGTTTTAACCGATCAGCTTATTGTTATATGGTACTCAGAACCATTATCATCCTATGAAAGATTATGACATTCCGAGAAGGTTCGTAAAAAGTTGTTCAATTTATCCAAATATTTTGAGGGTTTCGATCCATTTATCTAACATTTTAAGCACAATAATTGTACTCAGAAAACTCCGGAGTATAAATCTGCTCCCTGATCACAGAACTTTATCAACGTTGAAATCACAGTTAATAAAACTGGAAACATTTTAGAAATTTGCCCTTTAAAGTCTTCGTGTCCTGGCTCTTTTTAAGAGTAAGAGGAAATTCCAGAGGGCGGGCTTGTTGGTTAAGTTAATATATCCCTGTTACAACCCAATAACAGTTAAACTTTGTTGGAAATAAGTAAATCTCTCTGTTTCCTGAATGTAATGGCCGGTATTTCACTCTCAGCATTCTTGACTGTGTAAGTATGTGAAATAGGAGGACTGACAAGAACTGTACGGTTTTATTGCGAGCTGCAGGCATAGTTGGTGATTTGTACAAAACTTTTAAGAAAATGTAAGATTTTGTTCTAAAAACCCACTCTAAATTCAATGTCTTTTTTAACTTTATAGCCAGGACATAATCATAATATTAGTCTGTACAAACCCAGAGTTGTATGGAGCCATAGCCAGGTACTATGAAATATCTATTCAGCGCCTTTGTATCTTTACAATACGTATTCTTTTGACTTATTTGTGCAAGGCAATGATCTCTTGTTACCACTTTTCAACCACTTTCTTGACAACCCAATAATATTAGTTCAATGGAGGCAGTTACTCATGATGAGGAATGGACTAAAATTCCTAAGGAACATTCCCAAAAGTTGGTGTCTGTCTATGCATCATATTTTTAGCAGGTCATAACAGCCAGAGGAGCTTAACTAAGTATTAAAGACACTTGTCATGAAGGGGTTGAAAGACTCTGATATTGGTGTAGTCAGTAAAATTGCCATTTTGTATTGAACTCTAGGCGAAAACACTTGTTATATTATTTGCAGTGAGCTATGTAAATTTCTCTTTTCTAAATTGAAAAATGAGGGCTGTGAATATTTCTAGTGCAACTGTATATAAAGACAAACAGAGGTCTTTTTAGCCTAATTTCTATGGACACCCATAGTGATGTCATAATTGACTGTTCAGATGACACAACATTGTACAAATTTCACAAGACCACACATTGTTGTATACTCAGGACTATAGAACAAGAGAAGGACTTGGGTATTCTGGTTAAAAGTAAGTTGAGCAGCAGTACTCAGTGTCAGGCAGCAGCTGCAAAAGCAAAGAAGATTTTAGGGTGTATAAAGAGAGAGATAAAATCCCATGATCCCAACATATTTTACCTCTCTATAAAACACTTGCGAGGCCACATCTAGAATATGGGATCCAGCTTTGGGCTTCACATTTTAAAAAGGATATTCAGAAGTTAGAGTTAAATCAAAGGCGGGCAACTAGATTATTACAAGGGATGGAAGGCCTCTCATATGATGAAAGGTTGGAAAGGTTGGGCTTGTCCAGCATATAAAAAGACATCTCAGAGAAGATCTGATTTATATGTATAAATATTAGTGATGAATGAATGTGCTTGGTGATTCTTGGATATCACTCAAGTAATAGGTGCTTGGATAGTCTCAGCATGCATTGAGCATTGGCTGGTGCTTGGAATGAAGGCTCATAACCTGTCTCCTCCATATATCTCTGAACTAATCTCCCAATCTCTTACCTCAATAATCGCTGGTCCTCCCAAGACCTCCTATTCTCCTCCACACTTATTCGCTCCTCACTCAACCGCCTCCAAGACATTTCTGAATATCCCCCATCCTCTGGAATTCTTTGCCCCAACACGTCCGACTATCAATCACATTCGGATCCTTCAGACGGAACCTGAAAACTCACCTCTTCAGGAAAGCTTACAGCCTGCACTGATCCCGCTGCCTCCTCACCACTACTGAAGCTACCGCCTCACCAACACCCTCAAACTATTGTCTCCATCCCCACCATCCTGTAGAATGTAAGCCCGCAAGGGCAGGGTCCTCGCCCCTCTGTATCAATCTGTAATTGTTTGCTTACTGTAAGTGATATCTGTAACTTGTATGTAACCCCTTCACATGTACAGCACCATGGAATCAATGGTGCTATATAAATAAATAATAATAATATCCCCGACACGCGTGTTTGGCTCCTGTTACACAGCCAATAAACATGCTGTCATTGCCTAACAATCACTATAATTTTGTAGCCATCTTGGCAGGGGCATTCTGCATTTATTCTAGGGACAGCTGAAGCAATGAGAATGGCTGGATACATCTTTTAGACAGGGCTTAGAGCTTTGCAGTCAGTTGCTAAATATATAGTTGTTGCAGGTGACCACAGTTTTTTTGGGGTGAAAAAATTTACTGTATTGTCATCCATGTAGTTTAACATGCTATGTGTGAAATTTCAGTGGTTTAAAATTTTTAAAAACCTTTGGCCTGCTAGTAGTTCACGGCATTTTTTTTTCCAAAATTGTCTATTGCCACCTATACAGTTTAACGTGCTTTGTGTAAAATTTTGGTGTTTTAACATTTTTAAAAACTGCATGTCCTGCTACAGTTCACAAAAAATTTTTGCTCCAAAAACTGAATATTAACTATTATCATCCGTGCAGTTTAATGTGGTTTGTGGAAATTACGGTGGATTAAAATAAAAATAAAAGCGCTTGGCCTTCTGAAGTTTACAAACTGAACTACAGTGACCTCAGTGAGACAACCACTAGCACCATGAGAAAAAGTCTCATGGTGCAGCTCTGAGCTCAATGTATTCACCGCAGCTCACCGTGAGAAAACGGAGGTCAATGCAATGCAGTTCATTGGCCAGGCTAGAAACGCAGCTTCAGTGACTTGCAAGAACCTAAACGACATCCAGAGGTTCGCCCATCACTAATGGTCAAGCAATACTTGGCCAACAAAACCAGCGTACTCGCTGATTCATCTGCGAACTTTCACTATTGGATCTCAAAGCTGGACACCTGGCAGAGCTGTCCCTCTATGCCTTAGAGGTATTGTATTGTGTTGTCCTGTCTCTAGTGTCTTGTCTGTGTGGGTTTTTAGTGCCACTGGGAGTGGTCACAAGAAAGAGGCGCTTTCGCCTGTCAACAAAAAATGCTGACATGCTCACTCTGATAAAAATGAACAAAGCATGGATTATCCGCAACTTTCTTAATTTTTTCTGAGGCACTCCAGTTGGTGCATTCAAGAGTCCATGGATGACCCTCCTTACAATTTTTTGGGGGGCTTTGTACGGTGTGCAGAGCCTTTATGAGTATAGAAGTACCACAACTTCACTTTCTTTATATTTGACTGAGGCATTCCAGTTGATGCCTTAAAGAATGGTTGGATGGCTCTGCTTGTAATTTTTGACAGGCTTTTAATTATGTGCAGAGCTTTTATGAGTATAGGAGTACCACAACTACACTTTGTTAACAATATCTGAATGAGATAGTACATTTGGTGCCTTGACTGGTGTATGGATGACCCTGATTGTAATTTTTGGCAGGCTTTGCACTATGTGAAGAGCTTTTATGAGTGTAGGAGTACCATAACTACACTTTGTTCACAATATTAGAATGAGGCACTACTGTTGATGCCTTCAAAGGTTTATGGATGACCTTGCTTGTAATATTTGGCAAGCATTGCACTTCGTGCATAGCCTTTATGAGTGTAGGAGTGCCGCTACATGGCAATTTCAACATAACATGTATGAGTCCCTCTTCCATCAAATTTTTGGCAGTTCATGCTTCCTTCATAAATTTCACTTGAATGTCCTATTTTTAAAAAAAAAAATCAATTTTGATTTACTTAAGCTATTATTATTATTATTATTTTTAATCCTTTTAAAATGTTGCCTTATATACAAGTCATTATATTGGAAAGAACGTTTCTTAACAGTTTTGTTCCTGTAAACTCCAATTTCCTTTCAATTTTGAATGTTTTATCATCAGTCCTTAAAGTGCAGTAAATGTGTGCCACCATTGTTCTCAGCAGCGATCTTTACTTCAGAGATGCTTGCAAAGGTCTTCCTCATGCTGTTCTCCTTCCATTCAGTACTCTTTCCATTCATTTCAACATTCTCACTGCCCCCCCCCAGACCTCCTTGTAGGGTCTGATGGAGAAATGCTCAAATTTGACTCCCAATATATTTGTTACTCAAAACAAGCATCCGTGCATTAGGCATCGCTTGGTTCAAGTAGCAAGCATCCGAGCATGTTAGTGCTCGCTCATCCCTAATAAATATATATGTGATCGGTCAATACAATGGACTGGAACATGACTTATTTCTTCCAAAGACCATATTAAGGACCAGGGGTGCTCATCACAGGTGGAAGAAAGGCGATTCCAGCAGCTAAACAGGAATGGGATCTTAACAGTTAGAGCAGTCAGACCGTGGAATGCCTGACAACAAGAGGTAGTAATGGCCGACACAATAACAGCTTTTAACCCCTCTGTGACCTTAGACGTACTATCCCGTCCAGGTGCCCTGGGCCTATCTGACCCTGGACGGGATAGTACGTCATAGTGATCGGCAGCGCTCACGGGGGGAGCGCCGCCGATCGCGGCCGGGTGTCAGCTGCTTGTCGCAGCTGACATCCGGCACTATGTGCCAGGAGTGGTCACGGACCGCCCCCGGCACATTAACCCCCGGCACACCGCGATCAAAGATGATCGCGATGTGCCGGCGGTGCAGGGAAGCACCGCACAGGGAGGGGGCTCCCTGCGGGCTTCCCTGAGCCCCCCACAGCAACGCGATGTGATCGCGTTGCTGCGAGGGTCTTACCTCCCTCCCTCCCTGCTCCAGGCCCGGATCCAAGATGGCCGCGGATCCGGGTCCTGCAGGGAGGGTGGTGGCTTCACAGAGCCTGCTCATAGCAGGCACTGTGAAGCCTGCACTGCTCTAAGTGAGATCGGTGATCTGACAGAGTGCTCTGCAAACTGTCAGATCACTGATCTGTGATGTCCCCCCCTGGGACAAAGTAAAAAAGTTAAAAAAAAAAATTTCCAAATGTGTAAAAAAAAATTAAAAAAAATATTCCTAAATAATGAAAAAAAATATATATTATTCCCATAAATACATTTCTTCATCTAAATAAAAAAAACAAAACAATAAAAGTACACATATTTAGTATCGCCGCGTCCGTAATGACCCGACCTATAAAACTGGCCCACTAGTTAACCCCTTCAGTAAACACCATAAGAAAAAAAAAAAAAAACGAGGCAAAAAACAACGCTTTATTATCATACCGCCGAACAAAAAGTGGAATAACACGCGATCAAAAAGACAGATATAAATTACCATGGTACCGCTGAAAACGTCATCTTGTCCCGCAAAAAACGAACCACCATACAGCATCATCAGCAAAAAATTAAAAAGTTATAGTCCTGAGAATAAAGCGATGCAAAAATAATTATTTTTTCTGTAAAATAGTTTTTATCGTATAAAAGCGCCAAAACATAAAAAAAGATATAAATGAGGTGTCGCTGTAATCGTACTGACCCGAAGAATAAAACTGCTTTATCAATTTTACCAAACGCGGAACGGTATAAACGTCTCCCCCAAAAGAAATTCATGAATAGCTGGTTTTTGGTCATTCTTCCTCACAAAAATCGGAATAAAAAGCGATCAAAAAATGTCACGTGCCCGAAAATGTTACCAATAAAAACGTCAACTCGTCCCGCAAAAAACAAGACCTCACATGACTCTGTGGACCAAAATATGGAAAAATAATAGCTCTCAAAGTTTGGTAACGCAACAAATATTTTTTGCAATAAAAAGCGTCTTTCAGTGTGTGACGGCTGCCAATCATAAAAATCCGCTAAAAAACTCGCTATAAAAGTAAATCAAACCCCCCCTTCATCACCCCCTTAAAATTAAAAAAATGTATTTATTTCCATTTTCCCATTAGGGCTAGGGTTAGGGCTAGGGTTAGGATTAGGGTTAGGGCTAGGGTTAGGGCTAGGGTTAGGGCTAGGGTTAGGGCTAGGGTTAGGGCTAGGGCTAGGGTTAGGGCTAGGGCTAGGGCTAGGGTTAGGGCTAGGGTTAGGGCTAGAGTTAGGGCTAGGGTTAGGGCTAGGGTTAGGGTTAGGGCTAGGGTTAGGGTTAGGGTTGGGGCTACAGTTAGGGTTGGGGCTAAAGTTGGGGTTAGGGTTTAGATTACATTTACAGTTGGGAATAGGGTTGGGATTAGGGTTAGGGGTGTGTCAGGGTTAGAGGTGTGGTTAGGGTTACGGTTGGGATTAGGGTTAGGGGTGTGTTTGGATTAGGGTTTCAGTTATAATTGGGAGTTCCACTGTTTAGGCACATCAGGGGCTCTCCAAACACGACATGGCGTCCGATCTCAATTCCAGCCAATTCTGCGTTGAAAAAGTAAAAAAGTGCTCCTTCCCTTCCGAGCTCTCCCGTGTGCCCAAACAGGGGTTTACCCCAACATATGGGGTATCAGCGTACTCAGGACAAATAGGACAACAACTTTTGGGGTCCAATTTCTCCTGTTACCCTTGGGAAAATACAAAACTGGGGGCTAAAAAATAATTTTTGTGGGAAAACAAAAAGATTTTTTATTTTCACAGCTCTGCGTTATAAACTGTAGTGAAACACTTGGGGGTTCAAAGTTCTCAGAACACATCTAGATAAGTTCATTGAGGGGTCTAGTTTCCAATATGGGGTCACTTGTGGGGGGTTTCTACTGTTTAGGTGCATTAGGGGCTCTGCAAACGCAATGTGACGCCTGCAGACCAATCCATCTAAGTCTGCATTCCAAATGATGCTCCTTCCCTTCCGAGCCTCCCATGCGCCCAAACGGTGGTTCCCCCCCCCACATATCGGGTATCAGCGTACTCAGGACAAATTGGACAACAACATTTAGGGTCCAATTTCTCCTGCTACCCTTGGAAAAATACAAAACTGGGGGCTAAAATATAATTTTTGTGGAAAAAAAATATTTTTTATTTGCACGGCTCTGCGTTATAAACTGTAGTGAAATACTTGGGGGTTCAAAGCTCTCACAACACATCTAGATGAGTTCCTTAGGGGGTCTACTTTCCAAAATGGTGTCACTTGTGGGGGGTTTCTACTGTTTAGGTACATTAGGGGCTCTGCAAACGCAATGTGACGCCTGCAGACCATTCCATCTAAGTCTGCATTCCAAATGGCGCTCTTTCCCTTCCGAGCCCTCCCATGCGCCCAAACGGTGGTTCCCCCCCACATATGGGGTATCAGCGTACTCAGGACAAATTGGACAACAACTTTTGGGGTCCAATTTCTCCTGTTACCCTAGGGAAAATACAAAACTGGAGGCTAAAAAATAATTTTTGTGGGAAAAAAATTTTGTTTTATTTTTATGGCTCTGCATTATAAACTTCTGTGAAGCCCTTGGTGGGTCAAAGTGCTCACCACACCTCTAGATAAGTTCCTTAGGGGGTCTACTTTCCAAAATGGTGTCACTTGTGGGGGGTTTCAATGTTTAGGCACATCAGTGGCTCCCCAAATGCAACATGGCGTCCCATCTCAATTCCTGTCAATTTTGGCATGAAAAGTCAAACGGTGCTCCTTCCCTTCCGAGCTCTACCATGTGCCCAAACAGTGGTTTACCCCCACATATGGGGTATAAGCGTACTCAGGACAAATTGGACAACAGCTTACGGGGTCCAATTTCTTTTCTTACCCTTCGGAAAATAAAAAATTGGGGGCGAAAAGATAATTTTTGTGAAAAAATATGATATTTTATTTTTACGGTTCTGCATTATGAACTTCTGTGAAGCACTTGGTGGGTCAAAGTGCTCACCACACCTCTAGATAAGTTCCTTAGGGGGTCTACTTTCCAAAATGGTGTCACTTGTGGGGGGTTTCAATGTTTAGGCACATCAGTGGCTCTCCAAACGCAACATGGCGTCCCATCTCAATTCCTGTCAATTTTGCATTGAAAAGTCAAATTGCCCTCCTTCGCTTCCAAGCTCTGTCATGCGCCCAAACAGTGGTTTACCCCCACATATGGGGTATCAGCGTACTCAGGACAAATTGTACAACAACTTTTGGGGTCCATTTTCTCCTGTTACCCTTGGTAAAATAAAACAAATTGGAGCTGAAGTAAATTTTTTGTGAAAAAAAGTTAAATGTTCATTTTTATTTAAACATTCCAAAAATTCCTATTAAACACCTGAAGGGTTAATAAACTTCTTGAATGTGGTTTTGAGAACCTTGAGGGGTGCAGTTTTTAGAATGGTGTCACACTTGGCCATTTTCTATCATATAAACCCCTCAAAATGACTTCAAATGAGATGTGGTCCCTAAAAAAAAAATGGTGTAAAAATGAAAAATTGCTGGTCAACTTTTAACCCTTATAACTCCCTAACAAAAAACAATTTTGGTTCCAAAATTATGCTGATGTAAAGCAGACATGTGGGAAATGTTACTTATTAAGTATTTTGTGTGACATATCTCTGTGATTTAATTGCATAAAAATTCAAAGTTTGAAAATTGCGAAATTTTCAAAATTTTCGCCAAATTTCCATTTTTTTCATAAATAAACGCAGGTACTATCAAAGAAATTTACCACTGTCATGAAGTACAATATGTCACGAGAAAACAATGTCAGAATCACCAGGGTCCGTTGAAGCGTTCCAGAGTTATAACCTCATAAAGGGACAGTGGTCAGAATTGTAAAAAGTGGCCGGGTCATTAACGTGCAAACCACCCTTGGGGGTAAAGGGGTTAAAAAGGGGATGGATGATTTCCTAACTACACATAACAGTGAAGGTTATAGATACAATTTAGTGATAAAATGTGAAATTGGTGGAGAAAGGTTGGACTTGATGGACTGAGGTCTTTTTTCAACCTATGAAACTATGTAACTATGTAACATTCAGTGTAAATAGTGAAGACCGGAGAACAGTATTAAAAAGGTGAGTATTTAGATATTGCAGAAATATTGTTTAAACTCTATAAACCCCTTTAATACTAATATTGCCTTGTTTATATTTTAATGAGCAATGTTAAAGTGGTTGTCCTGTTTGGAAAACCTATTTTCATGCGTCGTATAAGCAAACTACGTTAATAGAGGAAGTCCTCGGTTCAGGTTCCTCATTTATTGGCCAAAGTTAAACATGACTACAATGAGTGTCTTTCGCTCTAGAGGACAAACTCTGTCTTGCATTATTACACAGGCAACTGATTTATTTGAATGGACACGGTATGTGTAATTCTTCAATTCCCCAGTGGTGGCACTGCAGGAAAGATAAGCACCTGCTGTTCAGTTCCTTCTCAGATACCATCTGATCGCTGAGGTTTTTCAGATCTGATTTTTGTTAAGACTCCCTTTTAGCAAGTAGGAATTAACCAAAGTGGAGAACCCTTTTAACTACAGGGAAATGCTGCCCAATAATATAACTTGGTTGCATCTGTTATAAGACTGCTGCCTATTGCCAGCTGACAAGCTGCCACCTGCTATAGTGAATGCATAATGTTACTGCCAATTATCATGGCCCATATGGTTAATAGTAATGTTCTTTATGATTTCATTGATGGAAGCTTTGTAAATACAGAGTAAATATAACTTATAACAATGTTCTTTATGATTTCATTGATGGAAGCTTCATAAATACAGAGTAAATGTAACTTGTAACGGGAACCATACTCATCAGTGAGATTACGGCTAACGATACTGAATCTTATTTAAAGCGTCAGAACAATGTAACGTTTCAGTAAGATGGATTTGCCTTTCTGCTGTATTTACTGGCTCATTATTAGTGGCTTCATGGCTTTTATAATGCGTCAATCAGTAAAAATTATGAATGTGCTGTAGGCTTCTAGCCATAAATTCAGCTTGTATTACACAACACTGTGATGAATTAGTGAGTCACTAGCAAAGTGTCCTTAGAACATCAAATCTCTGATGTATTTACAGTATAAATCAAGGTTCTGATGATAGATCCCGCCACTAAAGCTATCGGCGCCTGTGCGCTCCAATACAGAGCGCCTAGTAAATGATTTCTTATAACATAGGAGTGGAATAACGAGTGCTCGAAATACAAGTTAAAGATTGCAGAGTTTAATTTTTTTACGTCAAAGGCTCCAACTCAACAAAACCAGCAATTTTCTCACCGACATCGATGAGGTGGTGTGCCCTCAATGGCTCTTAATGAGTTAAGAGCGTCTGACAAGTGTTGTGTGCCTTCGACTAGACTAGAGTAAGATTTCTGGTGTAGGCAATTCCACAGCTCATCATGAATTAGACAAGCTGCAACCCCCACTGAACCCTAGTTCATCTATAGCTCAACCCAATTTGGCAGAACCAGAAAAAAAATGCCATGAAAACATTAAAAGTTGCAGAATTTTTGTGCAACTACGAGTTGCACAAAAATGAGACTTTAGAAAGCGATTTACACCAGAATTCTAGTGAAAGTGTTTCGATGTGCACCGTATAACCTGTAAGATGTCCTAGCTGCAGGGCATTACAAGGAAGCCCGAGCGCAACGTAAAATGTCCTTAGCCCTCTTTTTAATACTTCAGTAGTGTGGGAAATGGTGCAGGGCAAGTTTGTTTTTACTAACCGACTAATCATATGTCAACGGGTTCTAATTCACGCGAAACTGAGAATTTCAGGAAATTTGACTCAAACGCGATCCTCCAAGGATGGATCCACTCATCTCTAGATGGAAGTTCAAGATGGGGTTTGATGGTCATACCGTATCACTGATAAAATATTTAGTAGGTAATTATTCCTTAACAAATAATTCCTTACCACGTGGATGTATAGATAAAATGAGCAAAAAATAATAATATGCAATAGGTATTTGGTGGCGCAAAATATCCGTATACTGGACCCAGTATTGGAGGTAAGAAGACGCACACCCATATATATCTTTATATTTTTGGACTCTTTCAGTGGACTATCATTAACGTTACAGCGTTATTTTATTTGTTTTATTCTTCCAGCATATTACTCCTGTTGCACTAGTTTAGTGTGATACATAGGTCATCTTATTATTGTTATTACCCAGCGCGTACCTGTATGCATTTAGGTGTATACGTTGTCTTTTAAAAAATAATAATAATAATAATCTTTATTTTTATATAGCGCTAACATATTCTGCAGCGCTTTACATTTTGCACACACTATCATCACTGTCCCCGATGGGGCTCACAATCTAAATTCCCTATCAGAATGTCTTTGGAATGTGGGAGGAAACCGGAGTACCCGGAGGAAACCCACGCAAACACGGAGAGAACATACAAACTCTTTGCAGATGTTGTCCCTGGTGGGGTTTGAATCCAGTACTCCAGCGCTGCAAGGCTTCAGTGCTAACCGCTGTGCCACCATGCCGCCCAATGGAAATGGAAATTTCTGGCAGGCGTTTCCGTTCCAAAAGGAGACTCCAAAACAAATCGTGAAAAAACAACTTCATAAATGATGACGAATATGGAGTTCTTCTTGTTTGTAAATAAAATTGGATTTATGAAAAAATATATTAAAAATATCTTATTTATATAATTAATTACCTTAAATTGTCTGTCATCCACTTCCGTCTGGGCGTCCTCGAATCTCACAATCCACCGCAAGTACGCCGACCACAATATTGGAATACCCAAGTGATAGGTATTCCAATATGGCACCCGCTGGTGGTACCAGGCCGACCCTTGCACAGTACCACCAGCGAGTCATCACCGGAAGCCCCGCTGCTGGGACTCCCTCGCCACAAGAACCCCACGCCGCAAGGACCCCTCCCCACCGCTGGGATCCACGCCGCCGCTTCAGTGCTGCAAAGCCTGCCCCCATCGGTAGTCACCACCCTCCCGATGCGATAGTTAAATATCTAAGTTAGCAATGCAACGCATTTCGGTTTAACAAAGCCTTCATCAGGTGTCTGCAGCAAAGACGCAACGTGTGAACATACCTTTATTCTACAATTTGCTATATCCTTCTATGCTATAATATTTTAGTTTTACATGTATTATACTATGGTATGGTAGGCTATGCTACATCATACAGAGTTACCCTAATTCAGTAACTCATCTTAGAAAGTTATCTTTTTCTTTTAACTTTACTTTTTGAATTTGATTTTTTTTTCCTTTTTGCAGCTGGTTAAAATTGACACATAATACGTGGTCTCACGAATTCTCCAGTGTAATTGTGGAGGTTGAATCAACCATTATATGGAAAATCCTGTAGGCATAATATGAAATCACGTTGTTTCGTGAAAATTATGACCACCTGCTCGGGCTAAGTTGTCTAGTATGAATTATAATGCTGTCAGATATAATTTAGTGCAATGAGGAAATGTAGAAGTACATTACACAAGGCTGCTTTGGAATATGTTCATTTTTACTCATTAGCAGTAGGAAATATGCATCAAACATGCAGATCGAGAAGTGTGTCGGCAATAATAGCTTTTAAATTAGTTAGAAAGCATAAAAATGGAAGTTATTGTTTTGGTTTACAGATTCTTAATTGATTATACTCTTAATATGTTTTAGAGCCGCGCTGCATATTTGTCATGGAAATTCAGGCTTCTGACGTTTATAGATGTTTTATTAATACATCAAGGTTTGCTAGGATTTATTACGCGCCATGACGGACAGCTCCGTGTATGAGCGCAAATTATTAACAATATGCCTTTATAAAAGAGTTGTTGCCTATTTCTTGTAAGAAAAAAGTTTTTCCCATCTACAAACCATATAAACTATGGCATAATGTGCATGAAGCTAAGGAAAAGGTGAGGAATGGGTTCACCCTATAGTCAGGTTTTCATATTTTGAACCTGTCGAGTAACTGTCGAATTAAGGGAAATTTCCAGAACTGAGATATAGATAACCAGTGGAAAATAGAACAAATTGGAGTCCGGCTCAACAGGATTGGATTTTCCTTTTCTTTTTCTTTTTCAAAAGAAATATAGTGCATACAAAAGAAAAATTTACATGGTCGACATGATGAGTATGAATGCTTAGTGCAGTCGGAAGGCGTCGACTGGGTCATGTCGACCATGTACATTTTTCTTTTGTATGCACTATATTTTCTTTTGAAAAAGAAAAAGAAAAGGAAAATCCAGTCCTGTTGAGCCGGACTCCAATTTTTTTCTATTTTCCTTGATGTGAGGCCAGAGTGAGTCCGGTGTCTGAGCCCCAGGTGGATGAGCATAGAGCTACTGGGTGAGCTGGAATCAAGATTTTATAGATGACCTGTCCTTAGACTATGTGCCCGATATTACAGTAGATCGGTGGATGTCCGACGCCCCTGTCGCACAACAGCTACAGGCTTATGCTTGAATGACTGTGTTGAGCAGACAACACAGGGTGTGGTGGTAATTGTTCACTTTTTTGTTTGTTTTTTGTGTCTCTTGTTCCTTGTAGTCCTCCAATTTGTTATAATGATTCTTTACGTCCCAAGTAGTGAATAGTGAATTTTCCCACAATTCTGATGATTATGCTTAAAATTGAAATTCTGCAACAACCCCCACCGATCAGCTGTTTGCATGTCCAGTGGTGGCTAGTTGTACACATTGTACTGTATAGAGCCGGACACCACAACTTTGTACATTGTTTAGTGACCCAGCTTCTATTGAAGTGAATGTGAGCTGAGCTGCTGTACCCAAGGACTCTGGATGAAACACTGGTGTTCTGCCTAAATGAGTACACCTTGTCGCAGTGGGATGGTTTTGATGCTTTTTTGATCAAAATAGAGTCAACTAAATACCTTGTGTTATTTACATGTACTATCACTATATATTTGTTTACTTACTGCAGGATATTTGCTCACTTTGTTTTTATCCTTGGTTTTGTCTATTGATGGCTCAGTGGGAATGTGCACCTACACATTGCATTTATATCAACAGGTGTGCCGGCCCATTTCTTCGGTTCTGCCCTAATATATTGTTTACTTCAGACCAGTGCAGGACCTGCAAAGAGGTGATCGATGAAGATGCCTTGTGTCAGACCCCAATGATCTGATATTGATAACTTATCATAAATTATTATTATTATTATTATTAAATTTGTGGTTACCATATTATTAATTATGTGGACCATACTTTCTGTTTTTACACACCAGATTTTTTTTCATCCATATTTTACCTTTGAGAAACTAACGCAATCTGCAAATTCTTATCCAAGCTTATGCAGCCGGTGCAGATTGTGGTCAAGGTGTGGAATATAGGTGATATTGCATAATAATTTAGTAAGTGTAATTTTAGATCTACAACTAACACTCGTCCCGTGACTCTGCTGAACTTTGACACTGTCATTTGCCTGGTTTGGCGCGTTTTTCCAAAAGAATACAGTATAAAGGACAACCATTTCTGACATTCACACCAGGTTTCTGTCCTGATGGAGAGGTCCTCTGCAGCCTCAAAATGCGTTGACCCTGTAAACCTGTTTTATGAATACATTTTATCCATTGGAAACTATTGTAGATTCATCAGCAGCAGCGCAGGAGTGACATCTCCCTCCCGATCGTTTCATAACAGTAGGGGGAGCAGTTTTTATTTATAACACAGGTAATATTACAATAATATCCCAATTTCATTATAATGCAGCTAAAGTTTTTTTTATATTATTTGCATGTTACACAGAATATCTCAGTCCTAGGCAGCCCCATTAAGGCTACTTTCACACATCTGTTTTTTGCCGTCAGGCTCAATCCAGCGAATTCTGAAAAAAACGGATCCGGCAAAAGTTGCCGCCGGATCTGTTTTTTTCTCATACACTTGTATTAGTGACGGATTGCGACATATGCTTTCACGGTTCATCTGTTTTTTTCCAGATCCGTCGAAAATTGGTTCTCCGGCGACTGGAAAAAACGGACATAGTAACGTTTTTTGTGTCCATCGAAAAAATGGACAGCGACGGATCCATCGCCGTCCGTCGTTTGCTACAATGGAACCCTATGGCGCCGGATCTGCCAAATGACAGAATCCAGCGACGGATTCCATTTTTTTTAACTGAGCATGCTCTATTTTTTTTTTATCCAATTAGCTTGATCAGCTAGTCGGATCCATTGAAAAAACGGATCCGTCGCATCAGTTTCTTACAATCTGTGACGGATCAGTTTTTTCTCAACATTTGATCGATTGTGCCTGATGGCAAAAACCTGATGTGTGAAAGTAGTCTAAGTCCTTGATGATCACCAACCTGACTTATGGTGAAGCTGTGCTTACAGGCTCAGCCTCGGCAATGGGCAGAACGCGGTTCCATAGCCTCAGAGTGCAAAAGTGACTCAGGCTCACACATAGATGCCAATGTGATCCGGCAAGTCGGAATAGCCATCACGTGTACCAAAATAGGACAGGAGCAGCTCTGGGATCTGGGAAAGATGGTGATCAGTGAATATATTAGCACATTTACATGGGTTTAGACAATAAAACAGTTGTAGGTATGGTATTTCTTCTCAAAATAAGAAATTCCTGATATCTTGTAGTTTTTATACTTTCCAATGGCCTCAGAATAGACCAGCAGTTCTTAAAATGTGCTCTGATATCTCTCAGCAGTATTAAATGCATCCCTTTAACCTTGATGGTAGAAATGAGCCATTATTAGATTGGATATCAGATACACTGGATCGACAGCAATGTGAGCAGCCTCTTCTTACCTCAGCACCCCTGGCATAAACAGTATTGGATAAGATAGACAGGGTGGACTGCAGAGTGAGCAACCTCTTCTTATTTCATCACGCCTCTTACCTTAAGCATTACATCATTTGAAAAGGGTGGAGCAGCCTCTTCTTATCTTATCACCCCATATCTCCAGTATTAGATCTGAAAGACAGGGAGGACAGCAGTGTGAGCAGCCTCTTCTTATCTTATCACCCTATATCTACAGTATTACATCCGAAAGACAGGGAGGACAGCAGTGTGAGCAGCCTCTTCTTATCTTATCACCCCATATCTCCAGTATTAGATCAGAAAGCCGGTGAGGACAGCAGTGTGAGCAGCCTCTTACTTCAGCACCCCTGGTATCTTCAGTGTTACATCAGATAGGCAGATTGGACCAAAAATTTGAGCAGTCTCTTCTTACCTCAACAACCCTGGTATTTCCAGAATTAGGTCAGATAGACAGGGTGGACAGCAGTATGAGCAGTCTGTTCTTACTTCAACAGCCCTAGTATCTCCAGTATTAGATCAAATACACATGGTGTGTAGAAATGTGAGCAACCTTTCTTACCTCAGCACCTCTGGTATCCCTAGTATTAGATCAGAGACACAGGATGGACAGCAGTGTGAGCAGCCTCTTCTTACCTCAGCACTCCTGGTGTCTTCAGTATTAGATCAAATTGATAGGGTGGACAGCAGTGTAACCATCCTCTTCTTACCTCAGCATCCCTGATATCTCCGGTATTCGATCAGATAGACAGGGTGGGCAGCAGTGTGAGCAGCCTCTTCTTACCTCAGCATCCCTGATATCTCTGGCATTCGATCAGATAGACATGGTGGGCAGCAGTGTGAGCAGCCTCTTCTTACCTCAGCATCCCTGATATCTCTGGTATTAGATCTGATAGACAGGATGGACAGCCTCCTCTCACCTCAGTATCCCTGGCATCTCCAGTATTATATCAAATACACGGGGTGGAGAGCAGTGTGAACAACCTCTTCTTACCTCAGCATCCCTGATATCTCCAGTATTAGATCAGATAGACAGGATGGACAGCCTCTTCTTACCTCAGTATCCCTGGCATCTCCAGTATTATATCAAATACACAGGGTGGAGAGCAGTGTGAGCAGCCTCTTCTTACCTCAACACCTTTGGTATCTCCAGTATTAGATCAGATAGACAGGATTGACAGTACTGTGAGCGGTCTCTTCTTACCTCAGTGCCCCTGCTATCTCCATTATTATATCAGATAGACAGAGTGGACAAAATGTGTGAGTAGCCTCATCTTACCTCAGCATCCCTGGTATCTGCAGTATTAGATCAGAGAGACAGGGAGGATAGCAGTGTGAACAGCCTCTTCTTATGCCTGGTATCTTTAGTATTAGATCAAATAAACAGGGTGAACAGCAATGTGGACAGCAACTTCTTACCTCAGAACCCGTGGTATCTCCAGTATTAGATCAGATAGACAGGGAGGACAGCAGTGAGAGCAGCCTCTTCTTACCTCATCACTTCTAGTATCTCCAGTATTTGATCAAAATATGAACCAGTAGCACATTTTCCTACAACTGTGGGGGCATAGCTTTCCATTGCACATACTCACAGTCATTTACTTACGGTAATTAACATTCGGGGACAGTTTTCTCTCTGTGTAACAAGATGGCGGCCATTTAATTGTTATACTGACTACCTCCCTATAATGACATTTGATGTTTTTTTCTATTCACAGAGAACTGTAACAATTTCAGTCCAACATGAACCCTTTTTTTCCCATGTGGTAAACTTTATTTTCTTTGCTCTAGTTGAATGTTAGACTTTGAAGGGACCTCGAGGGAATTTTACGGAACTTATTACGGCTTGTATCACAAGAACAGCAGTTCTGTGATAGTTATTATGACTTCTGTGACACTATGAAGCCTTGAAGAACCGTGTCTACTGTTGTCACAGTCCCGTCTCACCATTTGCATTGGTGCGTTATTGGGCTGTCCCTTTTTGAAGAAAAATGTGACATGCCATTTCCTTGCCTTTGGCAATCTAGTCGCGGTGTTACCGTACAGCTGTTTTCATTGTTAACCTAATTCTGTAACCAGTCAGGAACCCCCGGTCCCAATCACTCATGAATATCTTGTCAGGTTACCGCTTACTCTGCGTACGACTCTCTGTCCTCGACCATTATCTAAATCTAATGTGACCTGACTTCCCCGTAAATCCCTCAGTGTTTTCCGCACTTCGGTGTCATTTGTATTATTTGCACAAGCCGGCCGTCTGGCTACTGTTATTTCCAGCATTGTGTATGCCGCGTCCGCTCCGCGCCGCCACCATGTTTCCCGTTTCCCTTCCCTCTCGTGAAGGTTGTCCGTGATAAACATTTCTATGCTCCTTCCGTTGCTCCAGCAGATTCAGCAAGGTGAATTGAGGGATCTCTTTAGGGAGGGCAGAGCAAATTAAAGCTCACCGCAGGAAAGTTGTGCCCCTGGCACTGTTCTTATGCAACAGCTGCAGATACAACAACTATCATCTGACATTCTGACATATACGTCGAGCGAAGCAGCAAGCTAGCCAATGCGTACACAATATCGCACAGGGCTCCAAGTCCCAGCCTTAAGCAAAACAGGTGTATGACATCCTGTTGCTAGTCATTTGGGGCTAAGTGTACGAGGACAGACATCTGAAAGGAGAACAGATGAAATGAGCAGGGAAGGTTAAGGTGTGGGTTGACAAGCTCATTGATAATATTTTAGAGGGAAACCAACCTGGCTGACTACAAATGACTTCTAATATCTCTTCTGGTTTTTTTTTTTGTTATTTTTTTTGGAAACCGGAGGCCATGACCACGATGAAAATGGACTCATTCGTTATAGGGGGCCGAGGATTTTCTTGCCAGGAAGGAAAATTCTTCATCAAATAATTATGTAGTGGGAAAGTCTGTAATTATTCAACCAACGGGGGTAGATGGCAGACCCCTGGACAGAACTCAGGATGAACTAACAGCGAAAAAAGAACTCGAACACATATCCAAAATTCAAATAAAGAGAAATATTTATTCAAGGATACATATACCATACGGAGGGGTGGGAAAATACCAAAGAATGGGCAACATAGGGGACAATGATTATTCGAACTCCATACAATGTGGCCGAAGCATCGGATTATAGTATAGTTGTCAAGAAAATCCAATCGAATGGTCGTTATGCCACAGAAATGCAAGTATCATAAGATCTAATCAAAAAGAAAGTAAGTATACAGATGTGTGCAGGCATTTTAGGAGTTAATGTGAGATGCACAAAAAACAATCATACAAGGGGGCTGGAATGGGACCAATTGTCTCAAAGCATATGTATGCATCCATCACTAGCGTAAAGTAAATACATTTGATGGCCACACAGTAAATTACCTTGTGCCTGTATGTCCAGAGTCCCCGGAATGCGCCCTGCCCCGACGCGCGTTTCAGCGTCTGCCTTCATCAGGGAGAAAAACTCAGGATGAGAAAAGTGAGCACCTTTTACAGACTCTGGTTTAGGTACAAGAATTCTCCATCCTCTTTGCTTTTTCTGTGTCACAGTAGTTCTGGCTTTGTTGTCATGAATCAGGAGGTACAGGATGAACAGAGCCATAGGTGTCTTTCAGAAAGGAATTGAATTGGAATTGCAGGAGGAAATGTAAAGAAAAGTTAATTTTTTATAGTCAGGGGGCACAGTGTATTTTATTTATAGTCGGGGCACAGTGTACATTATTTATAGTCAGGGGACACAGTGTATATTTATAGTGTGGGGCATAGTGTGTATTATTTATAGTCAGGGGTCACAGTGTATGTTATTTATAGTCAGGGGGCATAGTGTATATTTTTTTTATAGTCGGGGCACAGTGTGTATTATTTATAGCCAGGAGCCACAGTGTATATTATTTATAGTCAGGGGACACAGTGTATATTATTTATTATCAGTGGGCACAGTGTGTATTATTTATAGTCAGGGGCACAGTGTATATTATTTATTATCAGTGGGCACAGTATATATTATTTATAGTCGGGGCACAGTATATATTATTTATAGTCAGGGGGCACAGTGTATATTATTTATTATCAGGGGGCACAGTGTATATTATTTATTATCAGTGGGCACAGTGTGTATTATTTATAGTCGGGGCACAGTATATATTATTTATAGTCAGGGGGCACAGTGTATATTATTTATTATCAGGGGGCACAGTGTGTATTATTTATAGTCGGGGCACAGTGTATATTATTTATAGTCAGGGGACACAGTGTATATTATTTATTATCAGTGGGCACAGTGTGTATTATTTATAGTCGGGGCATAGTGTATATTATTTATAGTCAGGGGACACAGTGTATATTATTTATAGTCAGGGGACACAGTGTATATTATTTATTATCAGGGGGCACAGTGTGTATTATTTATAGTCGGGGCACAGTGTATATTATTTATAGTCAGGGGACACAGTGTATATTATTTATTATCAGTGGGCACAGTGTGTATTATTTATAGTCGGGGCATAGTGTATATTATTTATAGTCAGGGGACACAGTGTATATTATTTATAGTCAGGGGACACAGTGTATATTATTTATTATCAGGGGGCACAGTGTGTATTATTTATAGTCGGGGCACAGTGTATATTATTTATAGTCAGGGGACACAGTGTATATTATTTATTATCAGGGGGCACAGTGTGTATTATTTATAGTCGGGGCACAGTGTATATTATTTATAGTCAGGGGACACAGTGTATATTATTTATTATCAGTGGGCACAGTGTGTATTATTTATAGTCGGGGCATAGTGTATATTATTTATAGTCAGGGGACACAGTGTATATTATTTATTATCAGGGGTCACAGTGTGTATTATTTATAGTCGGGGCACAGTGTATATTATTTATAGTCAGGGGGCACAGTGTATATTATTTATTATCATGGGGCACAGTGTATATTATTTATTATCATGGGGCACAGTGTATATTATTTATTATCAGGGGCACAGTATATATTATTTATAGTCAGGGGGCACAGTGTGTATTATTTATAGTCGGGGCACAGTGTATATTATTTATATTCAGGGGGCATAGTGTATATTATTTATTATCAGGGGCACAGAGTGTATTATTAATAGTTGGGGCACAGTGTATATTATTTATAGTCAGGGGGCATAGTGTATATTTTTTTATAGTCAGGGGCACAGTGTGTATTATTTATAGTCAGGGGGAACAGTGTATATTATTTATAGTCATGGGACACAGTGTATATTATTTATTATCAGGGGCACAGAGTGTATTATTAATAGTCGGGGCACAGTGTATATTATTTATAGTCAGGGGGCATAGTGTATATTTTTTTATAGTCAGGGGCACAGTGTGTATTATTTATAGTCAGGGGGAACAGTGTATATTATTTAGAGTCATGGGACACAGTGTATATTATTTATTATCAGGGGCACAGTGTGTATTATTAATAGTCGGGGCACAGTGTATATTACTTATTGTCATGGGACACAGTGTATATTATTTATTATCAGGGGCACAGTGTGTATTATTAATAGTCGGGGCACAGTGTATATTACTTATTGTCATGGGGCACAGTGTATATTATTTACAGTCAGGGGCCACAGTGTATATTACTTATTGTCATGGGGCACAGTGTGTATTATTAATAGTCGGGGCACAGTGTATATTATTTATTGTCATGGGGCACAGTGTGTATTATTTACAGTCAGTGGGGACAGTGTATGTTTATAGTCGGGCACTGTGTATATCTACTATATAATTGTCTAAGGGTCACTTCCATCTTTCTGTCTGTCCTTCTTTCTGTCGCGGATATTCATTGGTCGCGGCCTCTGTCTGTCATGGGATCCAAGTCGCTGATTGGTCTCGCCAGCTGCCTGTCATGGCTGCCGCAACCAATCAGCGACGGCCACAGTCTGATTAGTCCCTCCCTACTCCCCTGCAGTTAGTGCCCGGCGCCCGCTCCATACTCCTCGCAGTCACCGCTCACACAGGGTTAATGCCAGCGGTAACGGACCACGTTATGCCGTGGGTAACTCATTCCGTTACCGCCCCTATTAACCCTGTGTGACCAAGTTTTTACTATTGATGCTGCAATATACTACGTGGCTGGGCAATATACTACGTCATTGGGCAATATACTACGTGGCTGGGCAATATACTACGTAGCTGGGCAATATACTATGTGGCTGGGCAATATACTACGTGGTTGGGCAATATACTACGTGGCTGGGCAATATACTACGTAGCTGGGCAATATACTACGTGGCTGGGCAATATACTACGTGGCTGGGCAATATACTACGTGGCTGGGCAATATACTACGTGGCTGGGCAATATACTACGTCACTGGGCAATATACTACATGGCTGGGCAATATACTATGTGGGCTGTACAATATACTACGTGGACATGCATATTCTAGAATACCCGATGCGTTAGAATCGGGCCACCATCTAGTTATACATATAGTCAGGGTGCACTGTGTATATTATATATAGTCAGATGGCAAAATATATTTTTTCTTATCATTCAGCACTGTATATGTTTTTTACATTTAGCGAGTACTGTGTATATTTTTAATCTTCTGGGGCACATTGAATCTATTTTATAGTCAAGTGACATATTGTATAATTTTTATATTTGAAGGCACAGTGTATATATTTTATGCTCTCGGGCACTGTGTATATATTTTATGCTTTGGGGCACAATATTTATTTTTATTAGTTAGGGGTCACAGTGTACAATTTTTAAATTCGAGGTGCACAGTTTATATTTTTTATATTCTAGAGGAACAGCAAATAATTTATAATTGGAAGACACAGTGTATATTGTTTTATATTCAGGGGCACAGTGTATACTTTTTAAATTTGGAGGCACAGTGTATGTATCTTATGTTTGGGGGAACGGTGTACATTTTTTAGTCAGGGGCCACAGTGCACAAATTTTATATTCAAGGACGCAGATTTAATTATTCATAGTGATGAGCGTGCGTGCTCGGCACTGCTCGATACTCGATCGAGCATTCGGGCACTCGGGTACGCTTGTTGCAATGCTAAAGTCCCCAGATCGCATGTTTCACTGCTGTCAGACAGCCAATAAGCATGTGTGGATTGCTCACCATAGATTGTAATCCCGTAGCCATGTTGGCTATTGACGTTACTGTGGTTGGCCGCAAGCATCGAGTTATGTGTTCTTACATTGGACCCGGTGATGCGATGCTCAGCCCACTGTCCTCTACAGGCAGTTCAGGGAGAATTGTTATAGGAGGGAGAGCTCCTAATAAAAAAATAATTAAGGACGTGTGGTCAACTCTATTTTTGATAATGAGCAAAGGTAAAGCAAACAGCTGGGGGCTGATATTATCAGCCTGGGAAGGTCCATGGATTTTGTCCCCTTCCCAGCCTAAAAATACCAGCCCGCAGCTGCCCTAAAATTGGCACATCACATTAGAAGCGCCAATTCTGGCACTTTGCCTGGCACTTCCCTGTTGTCCTGGTGAGTTGACAATCGGGGTAATATTTTTTGGTGTTAATGTCAGCTGTGTAGTGTCAGCTGGCATCAAGCCCAGGGGTTAGTAATGGAGAGGCATGTATCATACACTCCCTGCAGCGACCTGGCAGTAAGGGATGCTTGCAAACATCTCCCCATGTTGTTCTTCCCATTACATTTGAGTGCTCTTTCCATCCATTTCAGAGATTTTCCTGCTTCCCAGCCCTCCTGTTAGGGTCTGCAGGAAAAATGATTGCGTTTCCCATTGGCTTGCATTAAACTCGTTACTCAAGTTGAGCCTGTTGGAGTGGCCGACCTGCTCGATTCGAATACCGAGTGCTCGATTATCACCACTTATTTAGATTCTGTCACGAACCACAAGGGTCGGTCCAGCGGACGGCACAACAAACACCAACAACGGAATGTAAAGAGGGAGAGGCAGGCCCTAATAGTGGGGAACAAGGGATGGGGCACCTCCTAACACATCCTGTACCTATCCCTAAGCTCCACTAACGAACTATGCGAGTCCTTTTCCCAGCTGCCGTTACGTGCCTAATCTTTCGCTGTCACCTCACTAATCCCTGGTTAGTGCACTGGCTGGCAAGGACGCTAGCCTCACGACTGCAGATGGTATCAACACAGGGGGTAGTGACAAGCACGAGATAGACAAGGAAAGGGAACAAAAAACTTAGCTCCACGCACCGCTGTCAAGCTCTACACAGCAGAGGACACGGAATCAGGAAACGGAACTCCACAGAAGTAGCAGATAAACCGCTGTTACCAGGGAGCTCCAAACTGTTAGGCTGGTCTTCATAGAAAACTCTATTACCAACAGTCAGCTGATGCGTCATGTGACTATTTAAAGGAGGGTGGGAGTGGTCACCACGCACATCAGCTGACCTAGCAACGAAGTAGCTTCTAGCAAGGAAACTGACATTGACCCTTGCTGGTACGAAACCAAAAAAAATGTTTAAATTAAAGCAGAGCCAAAGCTATCACGAATCCAAAAATGAGTCATAACAGATTCTGGTGTACAATGTATATTATTTATAATCAGGATGCACAGTATATATAATATTCAGAGGGCACATTGAACATTTTGTATAATCTGGGGCACTCTATATTTTTTATATTCAGATGGAACAATGTATTTTTATATTAGGAGTGCACAGTGTTTATTTTTCATAACTTGGGGGCACAGAGGATATTTTTTATATTTGGGTGCACAGTGAATGTTTTATAGTCAGGGGGCACAAACAAAGGATACTTTTTATTTTGGGGGGCACCATGTATATTTTATATGTTGTGGGGCACAGTATTTATTTTTTTACTATTTCGGAAAAGTTATTGATAGAGTTGCCCCTAGATGCATATTTTTTTGCAAGAGGTGTCCCAAGGTCCTAAAGGTTGGGAAATACTAGTCTGGATTTTGCACTCTGATCCTTGGTAGTCTGAGATACTCCATCCTTCTCTTCGATGGGCCAGCCCAGAGAAGAGGGCATATCTCAGGCTTCCAGATCAGATTGCCTTTTGAAAAGTTAACACAGGGTAGGAATCCTTAAAAAAAAGCAATTCTCTTCCACTCCAGTGCTGCCGCTCTTATGGCCCAAGTGAGGACCGGAAGTGATGACATCCCAACCACCAGTCACCTAATCCTGTAAGCAATCAGTGGCCTCACAAGTCAGATGACTATGAAGTTGGGTCTTCAATCATCACCTCAGGTCTCAATGAGAACTATCAAAGTGGGTTCTAGTGGTAATTATTTGATTTTTTTTTTTGTCTTTCTACAAAGATCTCTACCTTCTGGAAACTTGGTAAAATAAACATAGAATCCCCTTGTAACTATTTTTTTATTTTGCAGCATTTAACATTTCGAACAAGCGTTTGAGCAGAGGCGTGTGAAAGGGTTAATGGAGGATATAGAAAGATGGAGTTCTTTGCCTACACTGAACAGTTAATTAAACCAGGTTTGCGTCAGTCAGAGTAGCACCCCCAAGTGACACGGTCATGTGCTCGAACTTACCGTGCCGCGGTCTGCTGAGAGTTTTTATTAAAGTTTCCTATTTGCTAATCTGAGTAGCCTGCTGGAAATAGTAAAACCATCGCAATGTTTCCACGCTAACTCCTGTGGGCTCAATTTCCCTGCAATGTATCACGTTCTATATGAGTGAGTTCACATGCTATGCCGACTTGATTTTCATCTGATTAACAGGGCGATTAAATTAACAACTCTTTACTAGTTGCTGCGGAGGATATCAGGACTAGAACCCAAATGTAGGAGAAAAAAAATAATAGGACAGTGCTAAAGACGTGTAATATTCTTAGGCTAACGAACAGTGATGAGCGAATATACTCGTTACTCGAGATTTCTCGAGCACGCTCGGGGGTCCTCCGAGTATTTTTTAGTGCTCGGAGATTTTGTTTTTCTTGCCGCAGCAGAATGATTTACATCTAGCAACCAGGCAACCCCCACATGTACTTATGCTGGCTAAGAGATGTAAATCATCCTGCTGCGGGGAAGAAAAACTAAATCTCCGAGCACTAAAAAAATACTCGGAGGACCCCCGAGCGTGCTCGAGAAATCTCGAGTTACGAGTATATTCGCTCATCACTAATAAGCAACTTTGTAAACTTTGTAACGTACCTTATGTGAACTATTATTTTATAAAATAAAAATGAAAACATCATTACCCTTTAAAGGGGTATTCCCATCTCCAAGATCCTATCCCAATATGTAGTAGGTGTAAGAATAATTATAATAATAGTAGCAAATACCTTCAATTAGAAATGTAGTATAGTTCTTCTGATTCTCTATGTCTCTTTCCTCATGTGCAGGGCAGTGAAGGGCCTTAGGTATCTATGGTTACGACCACCAGCAACTAGCTATCTAATTATCATTATATTAGTGGTCGTAACCATGGATACATAAGGTCCTGCAATGCCCTGCACATGAGGAAAGAGACATAGAGAATCAGAAAATTTATACTACATTTCTAGTTGGAGGTATTTGCTATTATTATTATTATTATTATACCTACTACATATTGGGATAGGATCTTGAAGATGGGAATACCCCTTTAAGGCTGTCATAAACATTAGCTAAATGTCAGAAAAAAATCAGTTTTCCTTCCTCAGCCCATTGAAAGCAGATGAACTCTCTAGTTAGCTGAGCGTACATGTGCAGGGGGCGAGTTAGAAGAGAGGTTTTTATCCCTCTCCCTTCATGTCTTGCTGTATTTTATATCAAGTCCTCTGATTTTGTTCCTAACAAATATGTGAATTTGCTCATTAAACAATTTCATTAGTAGGGACGGGAAATCCTGGAAAATAAGAATGACGAAGCCATTAAGGATCCATGGTGTAAATTATGTCATCTTAAGACAATGCTTCTAATTAAATAAATAAATAAAATCGCCTTCGAGACAATTCCTATGACATTTTTTCATCTTTTGATATCCCTAAGTTTTCCACACGTAAATCAAAGAAGCAAAACTCTTGTGCAGCCAGAGGGCCTTGCAGTAAAACCTCAAAGTGACATAGTGCGGGCCCCACTGGACATCGAAAGATTAAGGTACTAATACAATTTCTAGGGGCTAGAGTCAACAGAGAGATGATTATTCAGGATTTTTGGTTCATCATGTTCCTTCAACGTGTCATACAAAATGATTGCAAAATAAAAAACTATTTTATTTTAAATAATGGTACGGTATTTTTTTTTTTTCTAGTTTCTTTCCATAAATATGTTAACGGGCAAAAAATTGATCTGTAATGGCAGGAAAAGGCAAAACTACCATTGGTGTTTATATATATATATATATATATATATATATATATATATATATATATAGTGGGTGAAATAAGTATTTGACCCCTTGCTGATCTTGTAAGTTTGCCCACTGACAAAGACATGAACAGTCTGTAATTTTAAGTGTAGGTTAGTTTCAACATTGAGAGATAGAATATCAAAAATAAAATCCAGAAAATCTCATTGCATAAATTATATAAATTTATTTGCATTTTGCAGTGAGAAATAAGTATTTGACCCCCTACCAACCATTAAGATTTCTGGCTCCTACAGACCAGTTAGACGCTCCTAATCACCTCATAACCTGCATTAAAGACAGCTGTCTTACACAGTCACCTTTAAAAAAGACTCCTGTCCACAGACTCAATTAGGCTATGTGCACACGTTGCGGATTTTGCTGCGGATTGGCCGCTGCGGATTCGCAGCTGGTTTCCATGCAGTTTACAGTACCATGTAAACCTATGGAAAACCAAATCCGCTGTGCCCAAGCTGCAGAAAATACCACACAGAAACGCTGCAATGTATTTTCCGCAGCATGTCAATTCTTTGTGCGGATTCCGCAGCAGTTTACACCTGCTCCACAATAGGAATCCACAAGATTAAAACCGCAGGTGGAATCCGCACAAAATCCGCAATAATTCCGAGGTAAATCCGCAGGTGAAACTTAGTTTTGTTTTACAAAACTGAGTTTCACCTGCGGATTTTACAAAAAAGGTGAGGAAAAATCCGCACCCTATTCTGCAACGTGGGCACATATTCTTAATCAGTCAGACTCTAACCTAGAGCAATAGTAAGAAAATGGAATAAATACAAAATGACTGTCAATCGACATCAATCTGGGGCACCATGCAAAAGCTCACCTCGTGGGGTATCTTTGATCATGAGGAAGGTGAGAGATCAGCCATTAAACGACATGGGGAAACTTGTTAATGATCTCAAGGCAGCTGGGACCACAGTCACCAAGAAAACTAATGGTAACACATTACGCCGTAAAGGTTCAAATTCCTGCAGTGCCCACAAGGTCTCCCTGCTCAAGAAGGCACATGTGCAGGCCCATCTGAAGTTTGCCTATGAACACCTGGATGATTCTGTGAGTGATTATGAGAAGGTGCTGTGGTCTGATGAGACAAAAATTGAGGTCTTTGGCTTTAACTCAACTCACCGTATTTGGAGGAAGATAAATGCCGCCTATAACCCAAAGAACACCGTCCCCACTGTCAAGCATGGAGGTGGAAACATTATATTAGGGGGGTGTTTCTTTGCTAATGGCACAGGACTACTTCACCGCATCAATGGGAGAATGGATGGAGCCATGTACCATAAGTGACAACCTCCTTCCCTCCACCAGTACATTAAAAATATGTTGTGGCTGGGTCTTCCAGCAAGACAATGACCCAGAACATACAGCCAATGCAACAAAGGAGTGGCTCAAAAAGAAGCACATTAAGGTCATGGCGTGGCCTAGCCAGTCTCCAGACCTGAATCCCATAGAAAAATTATGAAGGCAGTTGAAGCTCCGAGTTGCCAAACGACAGCCTCAAAATCTTAATGATTTAGAGTGGACCAAAATATTCCTCCTGACGTGCGCAAACCTCATCATCAACTACAAGAAACGTCTGACTGCTGTGCTTGTCAACAAGGGTTTTGCCAACAAGTATTAACTTAAGTCTTGTTTGCCAGAGGGATCAAATACTTATTTCTCACTGCAAAATGCATATAAATTTATATAATGTGAGTTTCTGGATTTTATTTTTGATATTCTATCTCTCAATGTTAAAATTAACATACCTCTAAAATTACAGACTGTTCATGTCTTTTTTGTCAGTGGGAAAACTTACAAAATCAGCAAGGGATCAAATACTTATTTCCCCCACTGTGTATATATATATATATACAGGTGTGCTCAATAGTTTACATACCCTCGCAGAATTTTTGCTTTCTTGGCCTTTTTTCAGAGAATATGAATGATAACACCAGAACCTTTTCTCCACTCATAGTTAGTGGTTGCGTGAAGCCATTTATTGTCAACCTACTGTGTTTTCTCTTTTTGCATCATAATGACAACCCAAAACATCTAAATGACCCTGATCAAAAGTTTACATACCCCATTTCTTAATACCATGTATTGCCCCTTCTAGCATGAATGACAGCTTGAAGTCTTTTGTGGTAGTTGTGGATGAGGTTCTTTATTTTATTAGATGGTAAAGCTGCCCACTCTTCTTGGCAAAAGGCCTCCAGTTTCTGTAAATTACAACTATTTTTTTTTTCATTTGAAAGCCTTAAAAGAAGTAGTCTTGTTCTTATTGAATATTGATGATTTCAATAATTCCATATATTTTTTGTAATTATTGAGAGCCTTAAAAAATTAAACAAAAAAAGATTCTTATTAGCTAGTAATGATTGTAGCAATTTAAAATATGTTTGTTTGCTTTTATTATCGCCATCCTAAAAAAAAAGTTTTCTTCCTAGAGCCTTGTTGAAGGTGGAGAGATACTTTTCCTGCAAGTTGCCATAATTTCCGGATGCAGATTTTAGCCATGTGGCAAGCACAAGTATAGCATATAAAATCTGTGTGCAAAATTAGAGCAATATGAAACCGCAATAACTTTAGCAAACAGCGTGTGAAATTTGACAAGTGGTTTTCGATCATGTAGGTGAAAAGATTTCACCAGGGTGGAAACATACAGAAGAGGGCCTTTGTGTTAGATCAACATATTGGCCCTTTGTAGTTTAATAACGCATCATAATGCACAATTCCACCTTCTTTGGGGATACAAGTGGCCCCCTTACCGTTTGGGCCCTTGTGCGACACTACATGTTGCACCAAATTTATATCCGCCCCTGAGTTACACGTCTTCTGTGACAGATTAATAAAATTTATATTTATTTCATTTTTATATCTAGTCATCCAGTGCCGGACTGGAGTGCCCACCAGTAACACTGACTCGGGGGGCTACTACTCAGCTACATGCAAATATAACATTCCCCTTATTCACGAGTTTGCCTGTGTTTCTATATGATAATAAACGGATAATAAATGAATGATGAGATGCTGCCCTAATCTGTAAATAAATGTATTGTGCCAACTATTTCTCATATTGGTGGAGTGCGGCCCACCGGGGAATTTACCTGTTCTCCTGTGGGCCAGTCCGAGACTGTATTCATCTATAACCATGTTCAGATTTCCTCCCCCCCCCGTTTCCAATTAAACATTTACGATACTGTATATTGAGTAATAAAATCAGATTCAAATGCAACATCAAAGCTATATTAACACTTTCACGCTCAAAGAATACAATTTTTTTTTTTCCATTTTCTTTCGTATTTGTATTATTTAAAGTGCATAGAAATAAAAAAAAAAAAAATAAGGGGGGACCACATCATCCCTTGAAGGCAGGGTTGGGATAAAGCCGTACGTTTTGTACCAGTTAAACTAGGTACAGAATATATTGCAGTGAAAACATAATACCTCTGGAAGGCTGGAGGCAAGATTCATTTAGACGGTTCTCACTGTCATCGATGTCACCGATTTGAAGCTTGTCTTGTTTACCGGATGAAGGTTTCACACTGTGTCAATGTTCTGCCAGCGTTCGGCATTAAAATGAGCAGTTAGTACAAGTCAGCCATAAACATGGCATATCTGTTAGACTGGCAGAAGCCACAGCAAGCTCCCTGGTGCAGCTTTTAAGCACTTGGCATGCTGCTATCTCAAACTGGAGAGGGGGCTGCGTGCATCATTTGGGCTTGAGTGCAATGCACTTGAAATAATTACTTTAATCAGCAAAAGTTAATTACTTTAAATCATAAATTAATGGCGGAGCATTTGGCTGAGCCTGATGTGTGCGGCGAAGCTGTCAAGCAAATATCACAGGTGAACCCGCGACCCCCTTCTCAATATCAATGGACGAAGGAGCGGGGCTCACCTACTGTCTTCAGACATACCGGAGACAAAGGAAAAGCACCTTAAATTGTCCATGTACATAATTAAAGGGAAAAAAAAAAAAAGAAATATAAAAATAATAACGTCTTTTCCACAGCAGATTGCCCCTTAGCAGGTGCTGCTGGAGGAGATGGCCCTTGATAATAATAAGATTTTAAAATGGCATCTGCCTTTATTTTACCGCACATTTGGAAAGAAGTGTAAAAGTAATGAACTGATATGTTTTATGACTTATTAGTTAGCCGGATTTGCTGCGGAGGAACATGAGACAAGAGAGATCTGAGACACATACAAGAGCACAAGATGCATTTTTTACTGCTTAAAGGGGTCATCCGGGATTAGAAAATCGTGGCCGCTTTTTAAAAAAAGAACACCACCCATTTTAAGGATTTGGCATGCTGTCTCAAATTTGACCACGTTTTTCGATACAGTCCCTGCAAATTTGGGGCACCCTGACCAGAAAGATGTGGGGTTTATAGGAACATGGTCCAAAAGTGGGCAACTTCAGAAAAAGGACAGGGACATTGCTGTGAATGGCAGGAGCAGGACTAAAACGTCTGTTTCTTCCATATTAATGCTGGTAAGTATGATTTGGGTATATTGCAACTCAGCGAATATAATTGGGGATGAGCAACAAACCGATCCCGCGGACGAGTATTAAAAAATAAGCATCCTTGTTTTCCTAAGCCTGTACAATACCTTTAGGCCACAATCACACGGTCAGTATTTGGTCAGTATTTTACATCAGTATTTGTAAGTCAAAACCCGGAGTGGGTGAAAAATACAGAAGTGGTGCATATGTTTCTATTATACTTTTCCTCTTATTGTTAGAAAAAAAACTCAAATACTGAACGTGTGTACTTGGTCTTAATTTGGAAGTTGAGGAACACGCGACCCCCAACAACAGGCAGCTTAGAGGCAGGAGAGCTGGGAGCTCCTGAAAATAGAAGACAAGAACAAGTTTTTCACCTTCTACACGTTTAGTTAAAGGGAATCTGTCAGCAGGTTTTTGCTATGTAATCTGAGGACAGCATGAGGTCGGGATTAACAATAATCAAGAGGAGCACGGCACTTCTGGTCAGTAGGTGCCCAAGGAGGATCCTATCCCGTAACGCTCTCCTTGTCTTGAGTGGTAGTATCATTTTCTACCCACTGCGCTGTTCCTCTGGGTTCAGCATTTTTACTCTATACTGATGAATACTGATACTGATGGTTTATTGTACAGAACGAAACGTCTAAACTTTGGATTGCTGTTAAGTTTAGAATGATGTCATTCAACAAATATCAATCTTTTATTATATCTAAGTGCCCAAGTTTCATATCTACTGATGTAGGGGTTAAACCACTGAATTCAATGATGTGTCACTTGCTAGGCTTTGTTGTTTACTTACAATGAATGCTTTATGACTAGGAGATAATCACTGCTGGACTACACCTGGTCCAACCCCGCCCCCTCTTCTGATAAGTAGCTCACTTTCAATAGACAATGTACTATACACAGAAAGCTGTGGTGTGGGTGGGGTTAGTTGTGGCGTGGGCAAGGCCAGCTTTCTCAGCTCTGCTTCATGCTACATCTAAGAACTCTGATTGTGTCACAACTGCTGCACCCAGTAACCTAAGTGACACAGCGTTGGAATCAGGGTCCCCCTTTCTACATCATGCTTCTCTCAGGTGAAGTAGTAAAATTTGGTTTATTTTTTTAATATCTTGCAGCCATCATATTATACATCACCGTGTACTTACAATTGCTCATTTTGCCTTTCTACCCAGCTAATTCTTCTGTTTTCCATTAGGTCCATTGAAGAAGAGAATGATAAATGCAGGGAAAAGAAACTTCCTGTTTCTACATAGAGCAGAGATTAGAGAAAGAGTAGCATGGTAGAAAGGCAAAATGAGCAATTGCAAGTACACAGTGCTGTATAATAATATATTAAGAGTATAAAAACTTTGATGGGAGGAGGAGGAGGTTGAGCTTCTTTAAGGACTCAAAAACTCATGTGCACAAATCGTTTGATAGGATGAGATGCACATAATAGCCACTAAGCGACCACATTTAACGTAAACATCTCCTGGCAGAATGTTGTAAAATTCATGTTTTATTTCCATGTTGGTCATCTTGGAATGTGTTGAGTCAAGCAAAAAGCTAGAAAAGGACATATCTATACTTTTATAGTGATATTCAAATCAATAGGAGGCAGATGCTCAGTCCCCGACCTTGGCCACTATTAAAAGACATCGCAGCTCCGTGATTGACCATTTCCAGCCGGCAGCCGTCAACACCAAGAATAGCTGATCGGTGGGGGTGTCGTTTGTCAGACCCCAACCGATCAGATATTGATGACCTCTCCTAAAGATAGGTCATCGATGATAAAGTAAGTGGACAACCTGTTTAACGTGTAATATCTTTCTGCTGGTCAGCCCTTTGTATCATGTCAAACACATATGTAAGGGTCATCATTTATAGACAGGAAGCAAAGATTCCATAGAAAAAACGGCTAAGACCTTGGGGAAAGATTAAAATCTTAAGACTTGTGTCATCAGGGCTTTTAATAGTAGATATAAGCAGCTATTTTATGTACAAAGGGAACATCGCTGTGATCTGGCCACATCGGGAGAAGAAGGAGTATTGACTTTTTCAGGCCTTTACAGATTCCAAGGGTAATCGATGTTCAATAAAAACAGAAGCCTTTTCAGCTGCAAACAAGCCAGTTCTTGGCAGATATCTAGGCCTGCATGGATAACCATATGACCTTGAAATGTTATTAATATGGCTGCAGAGAGCACCACGCGTGGGACGCTTACTTTGCATTGTAAAGGATACAAACCTAGAAGGATAAGTGAAGAGATGAGAGGAGAGATCAGTTTTAAAGAGATGGAAAATTCTTGTATTCCAATTTTGGTGTATGCAGCCTAGGATTGCAGCTCAGAAGTACTTAATATGACATATTGTCTGTATAATAAACCTGACATAACCTTGCACCACTTTCTCCTTCCTATAGTCATCAGTCTTTCTTTTTAGTAGTTCATATAGTTCTCGGAAAATTTATCATTAACTCTTCAAACCCTGAAGAACTGCTTTGATTTTCCATACCTACCAAGAAAAGAACAAGATAAAAAAGATTCCTGATTTTTTTTCTCACTTCTTTGTAAATACATTTAAATAATTTTAGTATATAATTTTTATGAATGTAAAATGTAACTTGGTTTTGCAATATGTACATAAATAATTTCTCACAGAATTGTAAGATTACCGGACTCTATAAAAAAAAATACCCCGGGCAAAGGAAGAGCAGCAAACTTGTAACAAAAGAGAGCCTTTCTCAAGTGTCCACTGTATAAAGTTATCCAAATCTTCTAATACCCAACACGTGATCAGCCGATCACCAGATTGACCTTTTTTATTAAACAATATTGTCTTAGGGTGATAAATCGGACCAAGATCGTAACACAGTGCACAGACTAGCAGGCGGCTCTACCGGCCCGAGCGTGGCAGCTGCATAGAAATGCATGAAGCTGTCTCACTTGGATCAGGAGAACCGCTGGCCGGTCCGTGCAGTGTGTTCTGATCTCAGTCCAATTTTTACGGCCATCTTACTGCACCCTTAAAATGAAGCATAGAATATTCTAGCAACTTCAAGTTAATTGATTAATTGTTGATGTTGCCAAGACCCCAGGAACCTGTCTTCTAGTCATACAATCCGATTGGACTTTTATTGATTAAGTTGGTGGTGTTGGGCCACTATATAAAAAAAACCTATGCAGCTGTTATATCTATGTTCCAATGGGGGGAGTCTATTCCAAAGTGTCCAATTCCTAATTTATTGGATGGGAAGAACCTATATGTCAATGTGGTCTGTACAATTAAGGGAGTGTAAAACTTAGTCAAGTCATTGGGTCACCAATACCTGCTTTATGGTCGTGTCAAAGTAGCCTAATTTTTAGCTTTCTTACAAAACTTCTTTTTTATTTATAGCACTGCCAAAAAGCCCCGATTTTAATTCTCTCATTTCAAGGGTTTTTCATAAGACATCACCTATGCACAGGAGTTATAATAACTTTCTGTCCTGCAGCAGCAGATCCTCACTCTGTTCCCCGCTAGCTCTTCTTTGGTCTTTCCCTCTTTCCGGGTCATAGTAACATATAGTAACATAGTTAGTAAGGCCGAAAAAAGACATTTGTCCATCCAGTTCAGCCTATATTCCATCATAATAAATCCCCAGATCTACGTCCTTCTACAGAACCTAATAATTGTATGATACAATATTGTTCTGCTCCAGGAAGACATCCAGGCCTCTCTTGAACCCCTCGACTAAGTTCGCCATCACCACCTCCTCAGGCAAGCAATTCCAGATTCTCACTGCCCTAACAGTAAAGAATCCTCTTCTATCTATCAGTGTCGTCTGGCACTGTGACTGATTATTAGGACAGAATTGGAGTCACATGCCGTTAATCTCAATGACTTGTGTCCGAATACAGGTGATGACTTTTGTCCGGCCAGACTACCTTTTCAATGCAATTCTGGTTAGTCCTCACGTTTCACTGCATCAGCAAGAGTTCGTCTTGACTTTTTCAGCATTCAATAATCTACTCGACACAATGCAAAAGAGCCCAAACTACCATAAGAACAAAGAAGAAAATCTTACTTATCAGTTAACAGTCATAAATCATTTGTAAATGGAAAAAAACTTCTATAGACATAATGCAGCCTTTCATAAATTAATATTCTACTCTAGGTATGTATTCGAGAAATGGAATGAAAAGAAAGGATGGGCTTCAGAGGAGCGCTCATTTTTCTTCACCTGCAAGGATGTTTCAAATTAAAAGAAATTCGGCAATGGGTTGGCAGTGCTATTTTAATCATTCCACTGTGTCCAGGATGGAAGATAAACTAAAAAAAAAAAGGTGAATATTAAAAGAAGTTGCAGAATTCAGTCATTTCACGAATGAACACATAATAGCCAAAGGCAAAACCGGGAGGTATCTTCAATTCTAATCAGTATTTCCATTTTATTGAAACCAGATTGGAATTCTTGGAAAGAAGCCTACATATCACATCTTTAATACTAATTTTCATATACTCCAGTAAAACTGTCAGGGTGAATCAGTCGTTGAGGAAAGCTTCCTGTATAATTTTACAGATGTGACTCCCCGTGGCTCATTGTAGAACAGAGCCTTTTTTGTGAGGATCCTTGAGGAGTTATGTCCACCTGTGTAATCAGCCTGGCCGGTTAAAGCTTTTTTTTGCGCTCAACAACATACGGCAACGTAGGGCAAATGCTCAATTAATAAATCAAAAAATACTTTTACTGGGTAAACAGCCATAAGTATACTCTATTTTGTCTTTCTATATTATAAATAAGATAAATAGATGGATAGATTTCATCTGAACTCAATTAAGTTAGGAGGAAATTATACATCTTGCTGAATAAAAGATCATTTTATCACAATATAGATTGTTTTTATAATGTTTATAACTATTTTTATTTATTTTAGATATTTTTCTATTATTTTTTTTGGATAATTGAGTTATTTCTTATGTTTTTTTTTCTTTTTCACTTGTAGAAGTAGGGGCCATGAGCCTACATATTGGTATCAATAAACCTAAACAAATCATTAAAACTTGCAATCAAATTAGGTCGATGAATAGTCGATATTACAGACTGATCATCCCCTTGGCTCTTGATACACTGGAATAAACTGTATGTACTGTATAACTTCAATAGTATAAAAGTCTTACACATCTGTTACAGGTCTGTTTTCTTCCCCTGGGTCCGCTACCCTCTGCTGTGCTACACATCGGCATTTGCAAGTGGATTAATGACATCATCTCCGGCCTAGACCAATTTAAGGACCATTTAGACAAACACCTGTGTCTTGTCTTGGAAACGAGACTTTAGTCCTATGGTTGGTCTCCTCCACATGCATACTTTTTTTGTTTGTGTTTTCATTCACCCTAGTTAAGTTCCACTTCATCCACCCTGCTGCTCCTGATATTCCTGTGAAACGTGGTGGAGGGCAGAAGCTGTGGGCAAGGTACTTGTCTTCCACGCCCCGCCATGATAGATGAAAATGGGGGTCCTGGCTAGGTCTGTGCTCTTGATACCTGGGCAATAGGCCACTACAGACCACATGCTGCCATTATATTTGGCAGGTTAGGATCAGATGGTACGGAGATGTTACGGAGATGAGTGAGAGAGACCAGAGTCCAAAAATAAACTTCTTTTTATGAACAGCAACTTGTAGATAGCTATGTACAAAGAAAATAGGTACAATGCTTCACAAATGTTTCACTTGCATTAAGCAGGCATGGGCCCTTCTCGGTTACATTTATTGACACTTCTGTTTCCTTGCTCTTCACAATCCTGCATCTCACGACAATCCAGAAAAGTGATTGCCTCACTGGTTGAGGTGTAGCTCTACGGTCATTCACAGCTTTCCTTTCAATATAGACATCTGTTCGCTAGCATCCTCCTGATACAGTTCCCTCTGCTTTTAATCCCCTTTAAGTGGGCCTTGGTTCCAACCTGTCAAATTTCTCTTCTCGTTTTCCTGGTCCTCAGGATGTTTTATCTGATGTCCTCCCTTTTTGCACACAGCATCCTTAAGCACCAAAAGTTTTGAATTTTTTTTAAAGCTTGATTACTTCTATCTGGTTATTGTGATGTCATTTTCTTGCTGATTTTAATAATTCGGAAGCAAATGGTTGTCAGCTATAAGGAAAAAAAATGTGTTTCCTATTGCTTCATCCCTTTATGTGTTAGTTTTTCATTTTTCAGTTTTCATCTAATTTTTGCTGAGCTAAATATTTTGCATATTTTGTCAGTTCCCTGAAAAATGCCCACAGGAAAACTGTCCACATGAAAAATGCCCACAGGAAAAATGCCCACAGGAAAAATGCCCACAGGAAAATTCCCCACACGGAAAATTCCTCACACGGAAAATTCCCCACACGGAAAATTCCCCACACGGAAAATTCCCCACACAGAAAATTGCCAATTACAGCATCACAAAACTTTCAGATCTATGATATGACACCTCATACACACATGGTATCCATGCATCTCATACACACATGGCACCACTCCGTACACCTCATACACACATGGCTCCTCTCCATACATCTCGTACACAAGGCACTACTCCGTACACCTCGTACACACACCGCTCCGCTCCATACACATTGCACATGCTGCTCCGCTCTGTATACCTTGCACACACACGGCTCTGCTGCATACACCTCATACACATACGGCTCCTCTCCATACACCTCGTACACACACGTCTCCACTCTATACACATTGCACACGCTGCTCCGCTCCGTATACCTTGTACACGCATGGCTCTGCTCCGCACACCTCGTACACAAGTGGCTCTGCTCTGTACACCTCGTACACACGTGGCTCTGCTCCGTACACTTCGTACACACACGACTCTGCTGCATACACCTTTCACACTCCGCACACCTCTTACACACATGGCTCCGCTCCATACACCTTTCACATGCTGCTCCGCTCCGTACACCTCGTACACACACGGCTGCGCTCCGTACACCTCATGCACACGGCTCCGCTCTGTACACGTCTTACACCCACGGCTGTGCTCCGTACACCTCATGCACATGGCTCCGTACACCTCTTACAAACACGGCTCCGCTCCATACACCTCGTACACACACGGCTGCGCTCCGTACACCTCATGCACACGGCTCTGTACACCTCTTACACACACGGCTTTGCTCCGTACACATCTTACACACACGACTCCGCTCTATACACCTTTCACACGCTGCTCTGATCCATACACCTCGTACACACACGGCTCTGCTACATCCACACTGTAAACACCTCCTGGCCTCACACATACACTTACCCTCCTCTGGCGCCATGGCAACCAGCAGAGTCCTGTACACGGAGGTCCTCCTGATCTATCATGTGATCCCTGACTCCTCCCATCCTGTGACCTCATCACAGGTCCTGTTCGCACAGAGCAGCCATTACGTGGTTTGCTGCTCTGCGGGTGCAGCCTGTGCAGGGACTCAGGGAGCTCTCAGCTGACCGGGTGATATCACATACCTCCCAACCAGTGCGGGACAATTAATGTCCCGCCCGGGATCGCGGGGCTGACTGTCAAAATCAGGACAGTCCCGCTGGATCCGGGACAGTTGGGAGGAATGCTAGTGTATGTGTCCCCGTTCTGACCCTAATGCATAATTAAAAACAATAACATTCTACTCACCTTTCCTCTGCTCCCACGTCGCCCAGTGTCTTTTGAAGCCACCGCACAGCCCGGCAGCTGACATCGGAGTGTGCGCCATTTCATGCACCGCTCCCTGTGGCTGCACCTCTGATGTCAGCTCACAGCCAACACGCCGGCAGCATGTATCGCAGTGCTGGGACCCCACGGGTCTCTGCAACATGATGCATGTCATCTGGATCTGCATCTTCAGTGAAGACGCAGATCCAGCAGAAGCAGGCTCCTGTACCCCCTGTAATACTTATATATTGTTATCCTGCCCTGCAGAGTATCTCACCTATAATTCTATATTATTCTCCTGCCCTATAGAGCATCTCACCTATAATTCTATATTATTCTCCTGATCTGCAGAGCATCTCACCTATAATTCTATATTATTCTCCTGCCCTGCAGAGCATCTCACATATACCTGCATACTATCCCTCTGTCCTGCAGAGCATTTAGCCTATTGCTCTATGCTATTCTCTGTTCTGGATTGCATCTCACCTATAACTCTCTACTGTTTTCCTGTGGGTATTCATTTCTGTGGGCACTTTTCACATATCATGTGAACTCCTTGCACCTGAAATATCATAGATCTGAAACTTTGTGATGATGCAATTGGCCATTTTCCATGTGGGGAATTTTCCGTGTGGGGAATTTTCCACGTGGTGAATTTTCCGTGTGGGGAATTTTCCTGTGGGCATTTTTCCTGTGGGCATTTTTCATGTGGGCATTTTTCTGGTCACCTATTTTGTCATGGGTAGTCAAATTTTGCCTAATTTTTTTTTTTGCTTTCGTGTTTTTTGGTTAAGCCATGGCAAAGATAAAGACAAATTTATCACCAGATGTCAGGAAGCTTATTATTCTGAGAGTGTTGTCAGGCAAAAGCCAAAAAGAGGAGCTATGGAATTCAACTGCTTTCAGAGTCAAGTGTCACGTATAATAAAGAAAAAGAAGAAAATGAAGGTTATGAAACAATGCCATATGTGGACCTTCATTGTGCAATTGTATACTGGGCAGTCACCCCCTCCAGGAGTGGGTAGGTGGAGAGTGGCTGCTGATTTGGTATTTTGCACCTGTGTTGCTAACATCTTGCTTTATGGGCTGGCTGCACCCTGCAGTGAATTTGTTCCAAGACCTGGGCAGGTAATTGTTGCTGCTTTTTTTTTCTGCTGTTGTATAAGGTTATGGAACAGCTGACAAACCAAGAAGTGTACAATCATGGAAAACTTCCACCAAAGTTGATAACATTATTAAAAAAAAGTCAGTATCTGATGTTCATGAAAGTGCTGTACAGATTTTGCACAAAATGAATGTAGAATATGGGGTCATAGCGAGTCGCTAAACTGTGGTGCACGAGTTGCAGTCAAGAAACCTTTCAGCTCTGCAAAGAATTGGAGGTCCGACGTGAGTTTGCCAAAGCACACAGTCAATGGAAAGAGACCGATGGGTCTAAGATGTTGTGGTCAGATGAATCCAACTTCAATCTGTTGGGTAGTGATAGCAAGCACTACATATACCACCCAATTGGAAAACATAAGTAATAAATGCAGCGCACCAGAGTCCTGGTCGTTGCAGTAATGTCGCTCTGCCACTAAGGGGAGTGATGTTATGTCTGATTGCACTAAAGGAGTTCACCTGACCAGGTATCACAGTCACACATTACACTTCACACTCCGGCCACCAGGGGGAGCAAAAGGCACTATGTATAGGCCACTCCTCACACTCTGGTAAAACTGGGGGTTGGACAGGAAGTTAGAGAGAACGCAGCCTGGGAGAGCTCCAGGGAGGACCTGTCAGGGGTGGGTTCCTGGCAGGTACCTAGCAGAAAGGACAGATCGTTATGGAGCCGTGCCTGCACTACCTTGCGGCGGCATCCTAAGAAAGGACACGAAGAGAAGGATATTGTGGAGAAGTGAGAAACGAAATCGCAGCACAAGGAGATAACCAGTAGGAGTCGTGCCCCAAGATCGGCAACATCCTACTGAGGCACGTTGCCGGTGGCCAGAACGCCAAGGAAGTAACAGACTTCAAGCATTACTTCAAACAGCAGCAGGACAGTTGATTATAGGTTGGCTGTCTACCTTACATCACCTAAGCAGACATAGGGGGCAATTGTGGGAGAGGGGTGTCTCTAGGGTCCTAGAATAACTCCAGGCCTTCCCGTCAAATGGGTGCGTCCTAGCCAGATAAACTTGGGGGACGGAGAGAACGAACGAATACGAAAGTTGTGAGGACTATCCCGCGGTGCTCAGCAGGGAAGGACTACAACACACAGGCGCTAGTTGGTAGGCACTGATCTCCACCTGCAAAGGGAACTCTGGATGTGCCTTCGGACCGGCCGGACTCAGCCAGCCCTGTTAGCAGTGCTCTGGATTGCGGATCCCGAAGTCTTCAGTAAAAAGGTAAAGAGACTGCAACCCTGTGTCCTCGTTATTAACTGCGCCTAACATCATCGCCACCTACACTACTGGGAAGCCCTGGGGATATACTTCACCTGTGGGAAGGTATACCATCTAGCTGCCATTCCATCACCCCAGCGGACCCCTAAGCAGCATTGGTCACCCTGACCGAATACCACAGGTATCACGAACCCTTGACAAACTTTCATCACCCTTTCATTGGACGCCCCTTAGCAGGGTCACGGACCGGGTACAGCCACCGTGACAACCCCAGCACCGAGACAGAGAGGACTGGTACTGAGTACCCCGCGGCCCTACATCTGGGGGCACTCCATAAACACCTACAGTGAAACATGGTGGTGGCAATATCATGTTTTGGGGCTGCTTTTCTGCGTCTGCCATTGGTCCTCTGCATAGAATTTATAAAAATACTACCATGTACAAGGATATACTGGAGAATGTAATGCTGCCACATGGTAAAACCAAAGTAGGCAGGGGCTGCAAATTCCAGCAAGACAATAATCCTAAACACTCATCCAATTTAGTAAAAAAAATGGTTAAGAAAGAAAAACGTTTGATTGTTACAATGGCCAAGTTAATCACCTGACTTAAACACTATAGAGCACCTTTGGGATGCGTTAGGGCGATGATTAGGGACCCGTACCCATAGCAATAAAGGTGAATTGTTTACAGATTTGCAAATGGAATGGAGCAAGATCCCACAGGGTGTCTGGAATACCCTAGTGTCTTCAATGACCCATCATTGTGGTGCAGTAGTTAAAGCAAGAGGTTATGCTGCAAAATACTAAGTTGTGGCATTGTAAACAATGAATTACTCTCTTTGTTGTGATCAATAAATGTTATAAGCAAAACTTTTGGCAGTCAGTTTTCTTTAATGAAATGACCTTACCCATATCTAAAGCATTTTGGGTAAAATTAAGGTCTTGCATGATGACAACTAAATGCACTTTCAATTCATCACCAGAAAAATGATATCACAACAACCAGACAGAAGGAATCACACTTTTAAAAAAACTTTTGGCCACCATTGTAGGTCTGAAAGTTAGTAGGCCATTGGTCTTACACAACTGAATATCTGAGTCACAGGTGACTATATAACTCATCCCATCTGAGCCAGTCCCAACTATTAACCCTGTCTGCTACTAACTGGCTGTTGCTGGGCAGAAAATAATTATATTTCAACACATAACAATGCAAATTACCAACTAAACAAAACAGTACAATGTATTAAATGACAGATTCTTCCAGGGGGATGTGACAGCATTGTGACTTCCTTACATCTCTGTGTGACAAGTCCTGGCTGCCCACGAGCTTTCCACCTTGCTCATTCAACACCTGGTTTCTGTGTGCCCATCCAAACCAAAGGTTTAGAGGATCAAACTCACCTGGGGAGCCTTTACAAACAGTTTACACTGACTCAGTGTGTATCTTGTGTTCTACATGTATCAGGTAATCCATGTCTCTGTAATTGCTTCAGTGATATCCCAAGAAAACATTCAGGGGTTGGACAAAATAATGGAAACACCTAATGTTTTGGCATCATAAATGTGGCACCCCTAGGGGTATTTGCCACAAAAATAGTTACTGACAGTAAGTACAAATACTAAAATAGCAAGACTGCACTACCACCTCCGGCCAGAAGGGGGAGCTCCAGAGACTCCCCTTGATCCATTCTGGTCTGAGAGAAGAAATGGCAGTTGGGCCAAGGAGCTGATAGTGAGAGGTCATACAGTTGAATCTCTAACAGCCCTGTGACTGTTACCAGGCCTAAATCACCGGCCTGAGGAGAAGAGGGATAGAGAAAAAGGACATTGTGAGAACCGGGTAGCATTAATCACTACCCAGAACAGGCGCAAAGACGGATACCGGATCCGTGGCTGTATTCATTATATATAATACAGCAACCGGAAAAACGTGAGGTGATATCAGCTTCACTAGGGCCGGACGCAGCAACAGACACAGAGTTCAGCGGTACTCCCAGAGGGGGTAAACCGATAAAAGGACTCGGGTTGCCCGTCGAACCAGGACCCGGAGGGGACAGATTGGGCCGGCAGCCAGTTCACATACAGCAGCAGGGCCACACAGAAATTGCGCACAATAAGAGGCGAAGACCCCGGCAGGGTCAAAGTAACTCAGAGTTCCCATACAGACTCCGGTGACAGGACTGGTTGTAAATCCTTTTATGTTGAAGTAAACTGGTTAAACGTTTCAGTGCCTCAGTCTTTCATTTGGACAATAGCCATCTATCCAGGATCGAGATCGTCACCGCTGGGAGAACCTGCTGCTGATCAAGTAAGTGCCTGTCCCCTCATGATACCCCTTACACTGTGCATTGCCTGAGGCCACAGCACCGGGTCAAGCCACCCGTGACATCCCCCTCAAGAGACAGACTCCATTGGTCTGGTGCTGGGTATCCCGGTCTCCTGGGCGTCACAATTGGCGTCACGAACAGGATCTAGCCAGCCCGTATACCGGGTATTGTGTGCCGTGATTGGAGCCCAAAACTGGGATGAAAAATCTTGAAAATTGACTTTATTAAAGAAAAATCCATTCCCCATTGAAAACTATTGAAAGCGACTTTTCCCCATTGGTTATAATGGAGTAAAGATGGCCGCCATCCCCTGAGGTAATCACTTCATAACCGTTAGGCACGAGACTGTTAATTGAGCTACGCCATCACCTGAGCCCCAGTCTAACTGAAAAACTTCAGAATCCGCCATTACAGAGCGCGGTGGGTGGGAGCAGCAGGGGGCGTGTCATTGTGGGCGGCACCAAGCTGAGCGCTCTGACATCAGAGCAAGGGGAAAATCGATCCTGCTGCACAGCGGAACGAATCTACACTATCCCGACGGAAGCGGAGGACCGGAAGGGTCCGGATTAACTAAGGGGGCACAGTATGTCGCAGCACGGAGACGCCGCAGCACTCGGCAACGCTAATGCAGCTGAAAGACAGAGTGTCAATAGAGAGTCCGGCAGCGCAGCGGTGCAAGGAGTGGCGCCCATCATGCCGGTGCTGATGCCATATACCCCGGGTGGCCCATGGCTTCCAATGTATGAAGGTGAGCCTAATACCCTTGACGATTTCAGAGAAACGATGCTGGCCCATTTTGACATGTTCCCTGTGGGTGAAGTTCAGCGTGTTAGTCTCCTGATGATGCAGTTAAGTGGCCATGCTAAGCGAGAAGTCACAGCATGGGCAGCTGATCTAAAAGGCACTGTTGAACGCATATTTGCTGGATTAAAAGCTACATTTGAAACCACGGCCAGCAGCAAAGCTAAAATACGATTCTTTAGTTGCAAACAAAAAGCTAATGAGGGCGTGAGAGACTTTGCCTTAAACCTGCAGGAAGCCCTTAAATCACTTACACTGGCTGAACCCATTTTTAACACCGGAGCGGATAAACTGCTAAGAGATCAATTTATTGAGGGACTCTACACCCCTTCTCACCGGGGGCATGTGAGCATGCTTGTTTTTAAGAACCCTGAATTGACATTTGCCCAATTAAAGGAGAGCGCTATACGTCTCCAGCTGGCAGAGGCACCTCGGGATCAGGATCCTGCGCAACCCATGGCAGAGGCACCTCAACAACAGGGAGTGCCAGTGACATCAGCTATGTCTGGGGCCATTGCTAAGCCCCTGGGGCCCAGTACTAATGAGGCTCTTCAACAAAAGCTTGACTCTTTAGCTGATGTTGTTGCTTCAATGGCTAAAACCATGCAGGAGATGAGAGGACACAAGATGGAGTTGGCAAACTGTAGAGAGGATGTTCCATGGATGAGACCCCGGAGATACCCGACATGGAGAGGACGACCCCGCGACCGCTACCAACCGGATGGACAGCCCATTTGCCGCCGTTGCCAGCAGCCGGGCCACTTTGCACGAGATTGTGATTTAAACGGGAATCCCCTGGGAATGCGGGCCGCTTTGCAGGAATGAACTTTCAAGGCCCAACACCCTGGCACGACAGGTACATCGGAGGACGACCCATTATCCCTATCGTGCTGGACGGAATTCCCCTCAACGCTTTGCTGGACACAGGTTCCCAGATTTCATCTATACCATATATCCTTTATAAGAGGTACTGGGCTGATGCAGATATTGATAAAGGGCCCTCTGATGTTGAACTAGATATATGGGCCAGTAATGGTAAGTTGGTACCGAAACTAGGATTCAGGGAGATGACCATAAAGATTGGTAAAGTAGAACTGAAGAAACAGGGTATAATTGTTGTTGATGTTGCCCGGCGGAACTGTGAACCAACTGTATTGATAGGAATGAATGTGTTAGAGAACTGCTTTTCCGAAGTCATTTCTGTCTTACAGCAAATTGCTGAAACTGCCCAATCCTGCCAGCAGAGAGTTCTCCGGAGGGAAATAAAAGTATTGATGTTAAGGCAACAGGTAGAAGTTGCAGGTGGAGAAATCGGCAGTGTGAGGGTAAGTGATCCAACGTCTATTGTAATCCCACCAAAAACAGAAATGCTGGTATGGTGTAGAGCAGCCATTGGTACTAAGGGACGAGATTATCAAGCCTTAATAGAACCAGTGTACACCGACAGCAGGCCCACTATACTCACAGCACGAGGGATAGTCGAGGTACACCGGGGACGAGTGCCGGTACGACTTTTGAACTGTGGAGAGGAAGAGGTCACTTTGCCAAGGTATGCTACAATGGCAAAGCTATATACTGTTGACAACAATGCCATCACAACCATTGAGCCCTTAGAACCAACCTGTCAGGTGGAAGGCAATGGCTCAGATGGAGAAATGGAGGATTGGTGCCAACAGCTACACGTGGGCATAAATTCAACACCTACCCATCAAAAACAAGGGGTGTATAGGCTAGTGACGGAATATGAACAAGTCTTCAGTAAACACCCATTGGACTTCGGACGGATAGAAGGGGTAGAACACACAATCCCCACAGGTGACCATCCCCCAATAAAAGAAAGATATAGACCCATACCGCCCGCTCACTATCAATGTGCAAAAGATATGCTGAGGGAAATGAAACAGGCCGGGGTAATAAGAGACAGCTGATTGTCAAAAAAAAGGACGGAACCATGAGAATGTCCGTAGACTACCGGAAGATTAATAACATCACCCATAAAGACGCCTACCCCTTGCCTAGGATAGAAGAGTCCTTAACTGCTTTGAAATCTGCTAATTATTTTTCCACCTTAGACTTAACAAGCGGGTATTGGCAAGTCCCTGTGGCTGAGAGAGATAAGGAAAAGACGGCATTCACCACACCAATGGGTCTATGTGAATTTAATCGCATGCCGTTCGGACTCTGCAACGCATCCGGTACCTTCCAGCGGCTGATGGAATGCTGCCTCGGACACAAGAACTTCGAGACCGTCCTCCTGTACCTAGATGATGTGATCGTCTACTCAAAGACTTACGAACAACACTTAATAGACCTGGCAGAAGTGTTCGAAGCCTTATCCAGGTATGGCATGAAAGTCAAGCCATCCAAATGTCACCTTCTCAAGCCAAAGGTACAGTACCTGGGACACATCGTGAGTTCGGAGGGAGTAGCACCAGATCCCGAGAAAATAAGCGCCATAAGGGATTGGCCAAGACCTACCAGCGCAAAAGAAGTGAGACAATTCCTGGGATTGGTGGGTTACTATCGCAGATTTATAAAAGGATTTACCAAGTTGGCAGCACCCTTGCAAGACACCTTGGTAGGGCAGACGAAGAAACCTTCAAACCGAAACCCTCCTTTTCAGTGGAACGACGAAAGGGAAGACTCCTTTGAACAACTAAAGAAGGCACTAACCGGAGAAGAGGTTCTGGCATACCCAGATTACCATAAACCTTTCATCCTCTACACCGATGCCAGTAATGTGGGACTAGGAGCGGTGCTGTCACAAAAGCAAGAAGGTCGGGAGAAAGTCATCGCCTTTGCAAGTAGAAAGCTCCGGCCTACTGAAAGAAATTCAGAAAATTACAGCTCCTTTAAATTGGAACTACTGGCAGTAGTTTGGGCTGTGACGGAGCGTTTCAAACACTATCTGGCCGCTGCAGAATTTATTGTCTATACTGACAACAATCCGTTGACCCACCTGGACACAGCCAAATTAGGTGCGTTAGAACAGCGATGGATAGCCCGGTTATCTAATTACAACTTCATAATCAAGTATCGAGCAGGTCGCAAGAATGGAAATGCCGATGCCCTATCCCGGATGCCACACTTGAGAGATGTAGAAGAGGAAACGGGGGAGCTTGAAGAAATTGAACTACCAGCCTTCCATCGTCCCAAGGCAAAACATCATCAGTCAAGTACCTATCAGAAACAACAAGAGGTGAATTTTAATCCGTTAGCACACCATAGATGGGCTGACACCCAAGACAGCAATCCGGCTGTGAAGTTGGTGAAGGAACTGTTGACTGAGCAAAGTGCATATCCCTATGAGGATGCCCCAGAAGAGACGCATCAACTCTGGAAAGAGAGAGGCAAAATGTTCCTGTATCAAGGGAAGCTCTGTAGAAGATACACCAATCCGAAAACACATGAATTGGTTTGGCAGATTATTGTGCCTAAACAAGATGTGAAGATGGTCCTCGAAGCTTACCATAATGGTGCTGGTCACTTCGGTTGGAAAAAGTTAGAAGTACTTCTAAGAGAAAGATTTTATTGGGTCGGGATGAGAAAATCAATCGAACAGTGGTGCAGAAATTGTGGCCCGTGTAACCTCAGAAGAAACGATCAAAAGAACCAAAGAGCACCACTGCAGCCCATAATCACCAAACAACCACTTGAACTTGTAGCCATGGACCACGTGAAGTTGACACCAAGCCGGTCCGGCTATGTCTATGCCTTGACCATCGTGGACCATTATTCACGTTTCTTGGTAGTAGTACCCGTAAAAGATCTGACAGCAAAAACAGCAGCCAAAGCGTTCCAAACGTACTTTTGTAGACCCCATGGATATCCGGAACAGGTTCTCACCGACCAAGGTACAGCCTTTGAATCAGAGATCTTCAGAGAATTCTGTAATATGTATGGTTGCAAAAAGATCCGGACGACGGCCTATCATCCACAAACAAACGGCTTATGCGAGAAGATGAACCATATTGTAATAGACCTACTAAAGACTTTACCTGAGACAGAAAGGAATCAATGGCCAGAGAAATTGCCTGACTTGGTGGATCTGTATAATCATGTCCCGGTGAGCTCCACCAACTGCACCCCAGCTTACCTTATGCGTGCAAGACCCGGCCAATTACCAATCGATCTAGAAATGGGAATTCTGAAACCAGACGCAGAAGTTCAAGACTCCAATTGGGATATCATACGGCAAAAGCAGTATCGCCAAGTGCAAGAGAGTGTGGAAAGAAGCCTTCAGCAAACTAGAGAAAGACAAGAGCGAACTTTCAACCAGAATGCTCTAGCGACCCCATTAAGACCGGGTGACCAAGTGCTCAAGAGAAATCGTCGAACCAATAAACTGGACAATCAGTGGGAAGCCGTACCCTACACAGTTTTACCAACAAGAGTGGATAATCCTAAAATGTGTCTCATTAGCAAAAACGGAGGCTTAACATCTGTACTAGTATCAAGAGACAATCTTAAATTATGTCCGGAAGCATTGAAAGAGCCAGACGTTGTCCAGCCAGAACCAGAAGTTATTCAACCCATACAGGTTCAACCAGTAAAGGAAAAAGAAGAGGAAGTGTATCACACCTGTATAGGAGACTTTCCCAAAACCCTACTAACATACCATGGTGCAGTAGTGGTTCCCATGGTGGCCTTTTACCCAACACCGAACCCAATACCAGAAGTCTCAAGACAGGAAGAGGCTGACCCCGTACTACAGGAGGTTCCAGGCCAGGAAGAACAGATTCCTGGTCAGAGTAATCCCATTCACGGTGGACTTGCCAACTCCATAGTCGTGGAATTATCTTTAGCAGAGCGGGCAGATACTACATCTGCAGTAGACAGTAGTACACCACATGAAGAGACACCGCTATTACGTAGATCACAGCGTAGTACCCAGGGTCAATTACCGGCCAGGTATGCAGATTACCAACTATAAAGCTCATAATGTGAATTGTATATATGTTATGCCGTATATAGTTAAACAGAAAATGTAGTATAGTCATTGCTATCAGTCTGCAACGTTTAAGCCCAGTGCCTACAGAGACTTGTCTGTATAAACTTATTGCATATTCTTGAACTTTTTATCAGCCCGGAGGCACTAAATCAAAGCTCCGGAAAGACTGCTTTTTGAACTTTGCTTTTTGCTCTTTTTGAACTTTCTTTAGACTTTATATTGATAACTCCGTTGGAAAAATGGAACTAAATTCCTGGACACTAAGTACAGTGCCGTTCCTAATACCTTCAAGGATAGAACTGTATTAATGGACGCTATTTGAAGTGACTTTTTACAGAACTCTATTTTTGTTTCCTTGAGTGGTTTTTGTAACTTTTCATTTTTAAGACTCTGTACATATTAATTGTTATTTCAAAATGTTATTGTCCCACAGTCCCGGAGTACTGTTCTTAACTAAGGGGGAATGTGGCACCCCTAGGGGTATTTGCCACAAAAATAGTTACTGACAGTAAGTACAAATACTAAAATAGCAAGACTGCACTACCACCTCCGGCCAGAAGGGGGAGCTCCAGAGACTCCCCTTGATCCATTCTGGTCTGAGAGAAGAAATGGCAGTTGGGCCAAGGAGCTGATAGTGAGAGGTCATACAGTTGAATCTCTAACAGCCCTGTGACTGTTACCAGGCCTAAATCACCGGCCTGAGGAGAAGAGGGATAGAGAAAAAGGACATTGTGAGAACCGGGTAGCATTAATCACTACCCAGAACAGGCGCAAAGACGGATACCGGATCCGTGGCTGTATTCATTATATATAATACAGCAACCGGAAAAACGTGAGGTGATATCAGCTTCACTAGGGCCGGACGCAGCAACAGACACAGAGTTCAGCGGTACTCCCAGAGGGGGTAAACCGATAAAAGGACTCGGGTTGCCCGTCGAACCAGGACCCGGAGGGGACAGATTGGGCCGGCAGCCAGTTCACATACAGCAGCAGGGCCACACAGAAATTGCGCACAATAAGAGGCGAAGACCCCGGCAGGGTCAAAGTAACTCAGAGTTCCCATACAGACTCCGGTGACAGGACTGGTTGTAAATCCTTTTATGTTGAAGTAAACTGGTTAAACGTTTCAGTGCCTCAGTCTTTCATTTGGACAATAGCCATCTATCCAGGATCGAGATCGTCACCGCTGGGAGAACCTGCTGCTGATCAAGTAAGTGCCTGTCCCCTCATGATACCCCTTACACTGTGCATTGCCTGAGGCCACAGCACCGGGTCAAGCCACCCGTGACATCCCCCTCAAGAGACAGACTCCATTGGTCTGGTGCTGGGTATCCCGGTCTCCTGGGCGTCACATAATCTTCGAAAATGTGATAAATGTGCAAACCGCGACATATGGTAATGTTTTGTAGTTGATTATTTGTGTTATGTGATATGTGTATGTAAATTAACTGTTTGTTTTGCATAATTGTAAGAGCATTGATGAGAACCTGATACCAATGGCAGACCTCTCAGATTTTCAAAGAGGCCAAATTGTTTGTGCTCGTATGGCAGGCACTAGTGTAATAGAAAGTGCCCGAATGCTTGGCGTGTCAAGAGGTCCTGTCTCCAAAGTAATGACGGCGTTTGAAAGAGAAGGAAAAACGTCCGCAGCAAAGCACAGGTCCGGCCGAAAGTCAAAGTTGACAGAGAGACCGTCGGACTCTAAAACGAATTGTGAGAGAGGATCGCAAGACCACGGCTCCGAAAATCACTGCTGAGCTCAATGAACACCTACAGAACCCAGTTTCCACGAATACTGTTCGTCGGAAGCTGAACAAATCTGGATTCCACGGAAGAGTTGCAATTAGAAAATCGCTGCTCTCAATGACAAATGTTTCCAAGCGTTTAGAGTGGTGTAGAAACCTCCAGAATTGGTCCCTTGAGCAGTGGAAACATGTGATATTCTCAGACGAATCATCGTTTACCCTATTTCCAACCTCCAGCCGAGTGTATGTTTGGAGACACCCGAAAGAAGCATTCCATCCAGACTGCCTTCTCCCAACCGTAAAACATGTTGGAGGTTCTGTGATCATCTAGGGTGCTATTTCGTGGAGATCTGCCAGGCCAATGATATCCCTTCATGGAACAATTAACAGCCAAGGTTATTTAGGCATTTTGGGTGACCAAGTGCATCCAATGGTTCAAACTCTGTCCCCAGAGGGGAACGCCATCTTTCAGGATGATAATGCACCAATTCATACAGCTAGAATCGTTAAAGCATGGCACGAGGAACATTCTAATGAAGTTGAGCATCTCATCTGGCCCCCACAATCCCCAGACCTCAACATTATTGAGCATTTATGGCCGATTATTGAGATTCAAGTTAGAGGTCGATTTCCGCCGCCATCGTCGCTCAAAGAACTGGAGGGTGTTTTAACCGCAGAATGGGCTAAAATTCCTTTGGAAACAATTCACACCTTGTATGATCCATACCTTGGAGAATTGAGGCTGTAATCGCTGCAAAAGGTGGACCTACACCATATTAAATTAACTTTTGTTGATGTTTCCAGGTGTTTCCATTATTTGGTCCAACCCCTGTATATGAGTACAGCTGTGCACAGTCCACAAAAGAGAGGATGATTGATCAATTAGTTGTGGTGATGGAATTCAGAGGTAGTATAGGGTGAATATGTGATTAAACAGCGTGATTAGATCCAACATTGAAGTGTCCCGGCTGGCGGCATCTCTCTAAAACAATGTTGGGGGAGGTATTATCAATGAAGGTGGACAGTATGCTGAATTACTGGATAATCAGAAAACATTTTATAGTAAATCTAATGTGGATAATGAGTTGGTCTTTTTAAAGAGGTAATTTTTCATGACTAGTGTTGAGCGATACCGTCCGATACTTGAAAGTATCGGTATCGGATAGTATTGGCCGATACCGGAAAAGTATCGGATATCGCCGATACCGATATCCGATACCAATACAAGTCAATGGGACACCAAGTATCGGAAGGTATCCTGATGGTTCCCAGGGTCTGAAGGAGAGGAAACTCTCCTTCAGGCCCTGGGATCCATATTAATGTGTAAAATAAAGAATTAAAATAAAAAATATTGATATATTCACCTCTCCGGCGGCCCCTGGACATCACTGCGGGTAACCGGCAGGCTTCTTTGTTTAAAATGAGCGCGTTTAGGACCTGAGAATGACGACGCGGCTTCTGATTGGTCGCGTGCCGCTCATGTGACCGCCACGTGACCAATCAGAAGCCGCGACGTCATTCGCAGGTCCTAAATTCCTAGAATGAGGAGTTTAGTGCCTGAGAATGACGTCGCGGCTTGTGATTGGTCGCGTGGCGGTCACATGAGCGGCACTCGACCAATCAGAAGCCGCGACGTCATTCTCAGGTCCGAAACGCGCTCATTTTAAACAAAGAAGCCTGCCGGTTACCAGCGTGATGTCCAGGGGCCGCCGGAGAGGTGAATATATCAATATTTTTTATTTTAATTCTTTATTTTACAAATCACTATGGATCCGATACTGATTCCCGATACCACAAAAGTATCGGAACTCGGTATCGGAATTCCGATACCGCAAGTATCAGCTGATACCCGATACTTGCGGTATCGGAATGCTCAACACTATCCATGACCTTTCACTTATGTTTTTTCACAACAGACATCTATTGGAGAGTGTTGTGGACATGCTCTGTGATCTGTGCAGTGGTCATTGTGCAAAGAACTGGAGGACATAAACATGGACCATGTGAAATCTACATATAGCAATCCAGCCTGTGATGATACTGATAGGACAGGAAATGTCAGCCTATTATATGAAGCTCGGTGGCCAGAATGAAAGCTGCAAGATTTCTGTAATTGTTTTTTTAAATTACGATAAGGTCATGGAAAATAAAAAGAAATAACCAAAATTCCTAAATAATATATTTATTTCAAAAGCTTGATTTAAAGAAGAGGTCATTTTCTGATGCTGCAAGAGGACAAACATAAGTGTTTAATTCCCCTACAGCACCACCATAGGTGAACTGAGGTACTACATATTTCCCATTAAAGAGTAAATAAGTCTTTGCAACTTTTTTCCATCTTTAAATTACAAGAACATTGGTGTTGATCTGGGTCTAGAGACCCCAAACAATTGCTCAAACTCTCCCACACACCAAGAAAGGTGCGCAATTCAGTCGACAAGAGCGCTTGCTGGTCTCCCTCTTTTTAACAATTTATTTTTAACATTTTGTAGTTTACATTGTGTTCTTCATTCATGGTTCTCCGAGTATAATCTTTCTTTATAGGATAACAATCTTAGTTTTCTGTGCACAGTTCCAGTCTACAGTCATCTAGAAATCTCCTGACTATCTTTGGTTTCCCATCCATGAGTTACTTGTCTGCAGTTTCCAGTAACCTTGCTGCCTGTCAGTGGCCTTCAGGCTGTTACCTACTTGCCTTCTGTTTCCAGTATCGCAACCTGACTGCAGTTTCCAGGATGTCTTCTTGGCTGTCTGTGGCTTTCAAGGTTTTCCTACTTTCTAGTTTCTCTGGAGCTCTATCTGCCACCTGTTCCCGGTCTTCTAAAATCCCTTCTACATGTCGGTCTGCGGTATTGCAGATGTTTTCCTAACTATGTGCGGCTTCCATGGTATTAGTCTTTCTTGTTACTCTCGAGTTTTGTCTGCTACCTGTCTGCGTCTTAATGATGCTGCTTCTCTGCGATTTCCATTAACTATGAAATCTGCCAGAAGTCTTCAGCAACTCTCCATTCTGCCCGAGGTCTACACTAAAGATACTGTCACATTTAGCGACGCTGTAGCGATCCAGACAACGATCCCAATCGCTGCAGCGTCGCTGTTTGGTCGCTGGAGAGCTGTCACATGGACAGCTCTCCAGCGACCAACTATGCGAAGTCCCCTGGTAACCAGGGTAAACATCGGGTTACTAAGCGCAGGGCCGCGCTTAGTAACCCGATGTTTACCCTGGTTACCAGCGTAAACGTAAAAAAAAAAAACACTACATACTTACCTTCCGCTGTCTGTCCCCCGGCGCTGTGCTTTCCTGCACTGACTGTGAGTGCCAGCCGGAAAGCACAGCAGTGACGTCACCGCTGTGCTCTGCTTTCCGGCTGGCCGGCGCTCACAGTGCAGAGAAGCACAGCGCCGGAGGACAGACAGCGGAAGGTAAGTATGTAGTGTTTGTTTTTTTACGTTTACACTGGTAAACAGGGTAAACATCGGGTTACCAAGCGCGGCCCTGCGCTTAGTAACCTGATGTTTACCCTGGTTACCAGTGAAGACATCGCTGAATCGGCGTCACACACGCCAATTCAGCTATGTCCGCAGGGAGTCCAGCGACGAAATAAAGTTCTGGACTTTCTGCTCCAACCAACGATGTCACAGCAGGATCCTGATCGCTGCTGCCTGTCAAACTGAACGATATCGCTAGCCAGGACACTGCAACATCACAGATCGCTAGAGATATCGTTCAGTGTGAAGGTACCTTAACTGTTTAATCTGTCCGAGATCTTCAGTAACTCTGCAATCTACCCAACGTCTTCAGCAAATCTGCAACCTACCCGAGGTGTTCAGTGACTCTGCAATCTATCATAACTTGCACCGGCCCAAAGATGCACATGCTGATGTCATGATGTCAGAACATACATCGAAAAGTAGCAAGTACGGGAAGTTCCAGCAAAGAGTGAAAAGGAGATCAGTGTCAGAATGGAGTAGGTGCCTTAGAATACCAGCAGAGGACCTCTGGTGACAGGGACGCAGTGACAGGTGAGGGGTAAGGTGAGTAAGATGTTTTAATATTTTTTTACCCCCTCATGGCCCATCCCTTTACTATGCTTCGGGGTCAGGAAACCAAAGAGGAAAATAAACAGCTTTTATAACGTCCACCAGGACTCATTCAATTTGCATCAAATAACTTTGATGCAAATCAAAATTCCCTGCCAAATTTGAGCAAATCTGCCCATTTTTAAATTTGGCATATTTACGCATTATTATAAGATATGCCACTATACAGGGTGAAGGTGTCAAATGGGGGCCTACCAGTATTAAATGAAATCATATGGAAACAGAAGCCCATTGCTGTCAACCTGTTTCAAATCTGTTCTATATTTTGTCCTACCTCTATAATTTACCAAGGATGCAACCTCATCCAAATAAGTGAAAATCAGCAAATTTTTTCTCTGTAATATTCTACATCTTAATAGTTTGCCTTTTTTCCCGTCTGGGGGGTAGTCTTAGGGCAGTCTTTTTCCCGGTGTTCACCAATATTGTTTGTTTTAGAAAACAGAGCATACAATATCATCCATCTGATGTTCTGCCAATCTACTGTACCAAGCCAAAATCATTTGTGAAAGAATGTAGAGGCGAGGAATGCTGAGAGGACATTTAAATCCTCCTCGTGTGGTATCGCATTGATTGATGTTTATTCGTCTGGACCCAGGTGGCACAGCACAGAAGAGAATAGAAATAATTACAAGTGCCCCTTCAAAGGCATATATGAAAATCCTCTACAAATAAAACATTTAAAAAATTGACCAGTGCGATGCCAACGGCCGGATCTATTTTATTTATTTACAACGTTTCAGTTTTTCCACGGTCTGATATTTTACATTATCATCATGCTTGGCACTCGAAAAAAATTTATTTCTGAGATGCCAAGCATAGAGAACGAAAAGAAAAGTTGGGTGGAAGAAGACGAAACCTTTTTTTTTTTTTTTAAAGCTATTTATTTTTAACTTTCAACATAATGACTGAATTCCTAATATAAGAAACACTAAATTTTTAAAAAGGTCTGCTTGAAAATATTCAAAGCTGAACTTCGGCAGAAGACCATAGGGAAGTCTATAATGTTTAGCTGGACGGCTGGCAAACCACTGATTTGGCCTGTGCCAGCATTGCATTCTGACAGAACAAGTGTTGCATGAGATGTGAAGGATGACGCCGGTCTGCTGAAAAACCCTGGAGCAGGTGTTCTCCATCCTCATTTGCAATGGAGCATGGCCCTTGGCTCAGTGAGCTGGAGCAAACGTTCTGGCAGGACCCATCGTGTACCTGCGTGCTGAGATGCACTAATGATAATGGATGCAAGCCTATTAACCATCCCATTTGTAATGGCACACAACACTGATTGCTTAGGGATTGAGTTGCAAGCTTTCCAAGAGGGAGCATGGGATTATGGGAACCCATGATCCTTTGTGCATTCCATATGCTCTACTGGGTGTACAACTATGTTAGTCTTTATTTAATAATACAAATGAATACATGATCTGCTACATGATTATACATTAAAAAAAAGGCACGTCGGGCAGTTCACTTCTAATGTAGTCATCTCCCGGCACTGAGCGGAGACATTCTCCTCTCCTTCCTCCGTAAGATCCTCGTTGACGCCGGTAATATTTCCAAGATGACATCAATCCCAATGGTACATCATGAAATGCTGCAAGAGTAGACAGTAAGACCAGGATTCACTTATAAGAAGTGGGTCCGCTTAGGAAGACGCTTGCTCTCCCAGTTGACAGCAGCCATATTCGTGTTTGGCAGAGGTTCTTTATGTTGTTGTAGCAAATGAAGGAGAAAGTCATCTATTTAACAAGAAAATCACCAAACTGTGGCAAGCTTATAATTATGCAGGTATATAAATTAATCGTGGAGTTAACGGCCTCAAGAAACTCTTGCATTTTTTATATGGTCAGTCGTTTAATGTGAACTCTTGTGAGTATGGGGACACGTATGGAAGAAGACTGTGCGTTTAATCATCGAAACATCTGCAACAAGAAGATCGACATAAGACTAGGCAGATATATGGGACTTACACAGAAAACTGAAATCAGCCTCTTCCATGCACCATGAACACTATGGTTGCTTATTCTTAGGTTGCACAGTAGGGACTTGTTTATAATATTTAATCTCTAATACCCTAATAGAGCATCTTGAGGTAATAAAGGGGGTAGAAGTTTGGATTAATAATCTTCATTTATTAGCCAGGGCATATAGAGAGGCTGGAGGACCCAGCATGTCCATGCCTTTTGCAAGCAGTGTTTTTATTTTATTGTGTGCCCTGTAATACACCATTTCACCTGCAGAGGCACTGCAGAGGAATCAAAGAGTTTTTGTCCAGTCACTCTGTCAATTGCAACTGATCTTCCAAATCATGTCACATTCTGTGATCAATAACTTACATAAGATATATATACAGTGGGGCAAAAAAGTATTTAGTCAGTCAGCAATAGTGCAAGTTCCACCACTTAAAAAGATGAGAGGCGTCTGTAATTTACATCATAGGTAGACCTCAACTATGGGAGACAAACTGAGAAAAAAAAATCTAGAAAATCACATTGTCTGTTTTTTTAACATTTTTTTTGCATATTATGGTGGAAAATAAGTATTTGGTCAGAAACAAACAATCAAGATTTCTGGCTCTCACAGACCTGTAACTTCTTCTTTAAGAGTCTCCTCTTTCCTCCACTCATTACCTGTAGTAATGGCACCTGTTTAAACTTGTTATCAGTATAAAAAGACACCTGTGCACACCCTCAAACAGTCTGACTCCAAACTCCACTATGGTGAAGACCAAAGAGCTGTCAAAGGACACCAGAAACAAAATTGTAGCCCTGCACCAGGCTGGGAAGACTGAATCTGCAATAGCCAACCAGCTTGGAGTGAAGAAATCAACAGTGGGAGCAATAATTAGAAAATGGAAGACATACAAGACCACTGATAATCTCCCTCGATCTGGGGCTCCACGCAAAATCCCACCCCGTGGGGTCAGAATGATCACAAGAACGGTGAGCAAAAATCCCAGAACCACGCGGGGGGACCTAGTGAATGAACTGCAGAGAGCTGGGACCAATGTAACAAGGCCTACCATAAGTAACACACTACGCCACCATGGACTCAGATCCTGCAGTGCCAGACGTGTCCCACTGCTTAAGCCAGTACATGTCCGGGCCCATCTGAAGTTTGCTAGAGAGCATTTGGATGATCCAGAGGAGTTTTGGGAGAATGTCCTATGGTCTGATGAAACCAAACTGGAACTGTTTGGTAGAAACACAACTTGTCGTGTTTGGAGGAAAAAGAATACTGAGTTGCATCCATCAAACACCATACCTACTGTAAAGCATGGTGGTGGAAACATCATGCTTTGGGGCTGTTTCTCTGCAAAGGGGCCAGGACGACTGATCCGGGTACATGAAAGAATGAATGGGGCCATGTATCGTGAGATTTTGAGTGCAAACCTCCTTCCATCAGCAAGGGCATTGAAGATGAAACGCGGCTGGGTCTTTCAACATGACAATGATCCAAAGCACACCACCAGGGCAACGAAGGAGTGGCTTCGTAAGAAGCATTTCAAGGTCCTGGAGTGGCCTAGCCAGTCTCCAGATCTCAACCCTATAGAAAACCTTTGGAGGGAGTTGAAAGTCCGTGTTGCCAAGCGAAAAGCCAAAAACATCACTGCTCTAGAGGAGATCTGCATGGAGGAATGGGCCAACATGCCAACAACAGTGTGTGGCAACCTTGTGAAGACTTACAGAAAACGTTTGACCTCTGTCATTGCCAACAAAGGATATATTACAATGTATTGAGATGAAATTTTGTTTCTGACCAAATACTTATTTTCCACCATAATATGCAAATAAAATGTTAAAAAAACAGACAATGTGATTTTCTGGATTTTTTTTTCTCAGTTTGTCTCCCATAGTTGAGGTCTACCTATGATGTAAATTACAGACGCCTCTCATCTTTTTAAGTGGTGGAACTTGCACTATTGCTGACTGACTAAATACTTTTTTGCCCCACTGTATATATATATATATATATATATATATATATATACATATAGTGGCATGTAAAAGATTGGGCACCCCTCATTAAAATTACTGTTATTATGAACAGTTAAGCAAGTTGACGATTAAATGATCTCTAAAATGCCAAAAGTTAAAGGTGCCACATTTCCTTTGTCATTTAAGCAAAAAATAAAATCATCTTTTACATTTTAAAAATTCCAAAAAAGGAACATGGGCAGATGCAAAAGTTTGATTAGTAGCTAGTAACACCCACTTTTGCAAGTATCAAAGCTTGTAAATGCTTTTTATAGCCAGCCAAAAGTCTTTCAGTTCTTGTTTGAGCGATTTTCAATCCAATATTTCTTCATAAGAATTTTTTTTTTTGGCTCGCAACGGCCTGAGGCACAGCAACTTTACCCATTTCTTTTTGCACTAAGTGCACATACTAATTTAAAGGTATTACCATCAGGACTATTTCAAATGGACTAATCATTTTGCAGGCATTACAATTATTATGGCATAATGACATTGACATTTTAGCCTAAATATATTATTATACACTGCTCAAAAAAATAAAGGGAACATTAAAATACCACATCCTAGATATCTCTGAATGAAATATTCCAGTTGCAAATTTTTATTCATGGCATAGTGGAATGTGTTCATAACATTAAAACATAACAATTATCAATGTAAATCAAAATGCATATCCAATGGAGGTCTGGATTTGGAATGATACTTAAAATCAAAGTGAAAAATCAAATTACAGGCTGATCCAACTTCAGTGGACTCCACGTGCCTGTATGACCTCCGTACAATGCCTGGGCATGCTCCTGATGAGGCGGCGGATGGTCTCCTGAGGGTTCTCCTCCCACACCTGGACTAAAGCATCTGCCAACTCCTGGATAGTCTGTGGTGCAACGTGACGTTGGTGGATGGAGTGAGACATGATGTCCCAGATGTGTTCAATCAGATTCAGGTCTGGGGAACGGGCGGGCCAGTCCATAGCTTCAATGCCTTCATCTTGCAGGAACTGCTGACACACTTCAGCCATATGAGGTCTGGCATTGTCCTGCATTAGGAGGAACCCAGGGCCAACCACACCTGCATACGGTCTCACAAGGGGTCTGAGGATCTCATCTCGGTACCTAATGGCAGTCAGGCTACCTCTGGCGAGCACATGGAGGGCTGTGTGACCCTCCAAAGAAATGCTACCCCACACCATTACTGACCCACTGCCAAACCGGTCATGCTGAAGGATGTTGCAGGCAGCAGATCGCTCTCCACAGCATCACCAAACTCTGTCACGTCTCTCACATGTGCTCAGCGTGAACCTGCTTTCATCTGTGAAGAGCACAGGGCACCAGTGGCAAATTTGCCAATCCTGGTGTTCTGTGGCAAATGGCAAATGCATGGTGTTGGGCTGTTAGTACAACCCCTACCTGTAGACGTCGGTCTATCAGACCATTCTCATGGAGTCGGTTTCTAACCGTTTGTGCAGACACATGCACATTTATGGCCTGCTGCACATTTTGCAGGGCTCTGGCAGTACTCCTCCTGTTCCTCCTTGCACAAAGGCAAAGGTAGCGGTCCTGCTGCTGGGTTGTTGCCCTTCTATGGCCCCTTCCACGTCTCCTCGTGTACTTGCCTGTCTCCTGGTAGCTCCTCCAGCCTCTGGACACTACGCTGACAGACACAGCAAACCTTCTTGCCATAGCTCACATTGATGTGCCATCCTGGATGAGCTGCACTACCTGAGCCACTTGTGTGGGTTGTAGAGTCCGTCTCATGCTACCACGAGTGTGAAAGCATAACCAACATTCAAAAGTGACCAAAACATTAGCCAGAAAGCGTTGGTACTGAGATGTTGTTTGTGGTCCCCTCTGCAGAACCACTCCTTTATTGATGGTGTCTTGATAATTGCCAATAATTTCCATCTGTTGTCTATTCCATTTGCACAACAGCATGTGAAATTGACTGTCAATCAGTTTTGCTTCCTAAATGGACAGTTTGATTTCACAGAATTTTGATTCACTTGGAGTTAGATTCTGTTGTTTAATTGTTTCCTTTATTTTTTTGAGCAGTGTATTATTCTCATGTTTAATGATAGCTTGTATGTCAATACCAAAGAAACAACTTCACACAAGGCGACATAGTGAAGAAAGTAATAATGAAAATATCTTTATTGTACAGTAATCATGTAAAAAGCACAGCAATTCCCAAAACTACAGGAAAGAAGATGGTGGAATACCGCCAAACAACATCCTCAGGTCCTATTTCCTTCATGCAGCATATAGCTTGCATATAACATATAAATCATTAGTAAAAAAATGTGTCAATCCAGGTGTACCAGAAGACAGAGCCATAAAGTGCAAACAGTACATAGATAGATACAGACCAGAAATAGTCACATAACTATGCCCCAAGTAAGGGTTAAACACAGAATGTAAGTATAATAATATCCCAAAAAATGCACAGAAAATGTAGGCATGCAACACTGTCACTAAGGACAAATACCAATGTAACACATGTAAAAGGACCTAGGCATAGTTACCGATAGAGGAGCGTTAGGAAGACCCACCACACCCGACGCGCGTTTCGTAAGTGACCGCCCCATGGTAAGTATAATATAACCTGTTTTTCTTATCTTGCAGGTTACATCTGGGGCTTATCTACAGCATTACAAAATGCTGTAGATAAGCCCTTGATGCCGGTGGCCCTAAGGTACCTTCACACTACACGACGCTGCAGCGATCCAGACAACGATCCGGATTGCTGCAGCGTCGCTGTTTGGTCGCTGGAGAGCTGTCACACAGACCGGTCTCCAGCGACCAACGATGCCGGTAACCAGGGTAAACATCGGGTTACTAAGCGCAGGGCCGCGCTTAGTAACCCGATGTTTACCCTGGTTACCATCCTAAAAGTAAAAAAAAACAACCACTACATACTTACCTACCGCTGTCTGTCCCCGGCGCTGTGCTTCTCTGTACTGGCTGTGAGCACAGCGGCCGGAAAGCAGAGCGGTGACGTCACCGCTCTGCTTTCCGGCTGCTGTGCTCACAGTGAGTGCAGGAAAGCACAGCGCCGGGGACAGACAGCCGAAGGTAAGTATGTAGCATTTGTTTTTTATTACTTTTAGGATGTTATCCAGGGTAAACATCGGGTTACTAAGCGCGGCCCTGCGCTTAGTAACCCGATGTTTACCCTGGTTACCAGCGAAGACATCGCTGAATCGGTGTCACACACGCCGATTCAGCGATGTCAGCGGGAGAGCCAGCGACCAAAGAAAGTGCTGGCCCTCTAGCCCCGACCAACGACATCACAGCAGGATTCTGATCGCTGCAGCGTGTCAAACTGAACGATATCGCTAGCGAGGACGCTGCAACGTCACGGATCGCTAGCGATATCGTTTAGTGTGAAGGTACCTTTAGCTTATAGGCCAATTTTGGGGTGACAGATTCCCTTTCAGTTTTGGGGAGAAATGCTTACCAATTTACATCACCAACTCCCTGGATACATGTATATACTTATTAATTACAGTTATCCTTGAATTTCTGAATATACCTATTACAAATAACTTTATATATTGGCTTTTTGATGACAAAATCTTCAAACATCCATACCACTGCCAGGTTATCTACACTCATAGCCGACTCTGGCATGTTAATCAGATAATTTTGCACTGCAACCACAAGATTTATTCAGGTTTTAGGTTATATATAGTCATTGTTTGTGTTGGATAACAATATATATATATACATATATATATATTGTCAATGTCATTAATAAAAGAAGACACTAAACACTAAAAGAAATCGAGAACAAAAATGTCAGTATTTGTAACTTTTTTAGAACAAGTATAGGGGAAAAATTATGGACTCACTCAATTATGTTTGAAAAAATTATGGAATCACCCTCTAAATTTAAATTCCCAAAACTAACACCTGCATCAAATTGCTCGTTATTCTGCATCTAAAAAGGAGAGATCACACCTTAGAGAGCTGTTACACCAAGTGGACTGACATGAATCATGGCTCTAACATGAGAGATGTCACTTGAAACAACGGAGAGGATTATCAAACTCTTAAAAGAGGGTAAATCATCACGCAATGTTGCAAAAGATGTTGGTTGGTCACAGTCATCTGTGTCTAATATCTGGACCAAATATAAACAACATGGGAAGGTTGTTAAAGGCAAACATACTGGTAGACAAAAGAAGACATCAAAGCATCAAGACTGGAAACTTTAAGCAATATGTCTCCAAAACAGGAAATGCACAACAAAACAAATGAGGATCGAATGGGAGAAAACTGGAGTCAACGTCTGTGACCGAACTGTAAGAAACCGCTTAAAGGAAATGGGATTTATATACAGAAAAGCTAAACGAAAGCCATCATTAACACCTAAACAGAAAAAAACAAGGTTACAATGGGCTAAGGAAAAGCAATCGTGGACTGTGGATGACTGGATGAAAGTCATATTCAGTGATGAATCGCGAATCTGCATTGGGCAAGGTGATGATGCTGGAACTTTTGTTTGGTGCCGTTCCAATGAGATTTATAAAGATGACTGCCTGAAGAGAACATGCAAATTTCCACAGTCATTGATGATATGAGGCCGCATGTCAGGTAAAGGCACAGGGGAGATGGCTGTCATTACATCTTCAATAAATGCACAAGTTTATGTTGATATTTTGGACACTTTTCTTATCCCATCAATTGAAAGGATGTTTAGGGATGATGAAATCATTTTGCAAGATGATAATGCATCCTGCAATAGAGCAAAAACTGTGCAAACATTCCTTCAAAATAGACACATGAGGTCAATGTAATGGCCTGCAAATAGTCCGGATCTCAATCCAATTGAAAATCTTTGGTGGAAGTTTAAGAAAATGGTCCATGACAAGGGCAGCGCCCCAGGGTCCTGGTCGTTGCAGTAATGTCATTTTCCTCTGGGGGAGTGATGTTACGTTTGGAGGCAATAAAGGAGATCTCTTTACCAGGTACCTCAAACATACACATTTCATACTCCAATCCAAAAGGGTGAACTATGCTCCTATTTATTAAGGCACTCTTCACAATTAAGTAAAACTGGTGGCCTGGAGAGGAACTGAGGCAGTTGCTGGCTGAGCTTGGCTCAGGCAGTTGGTCCCTGACAGTGGTGGGAGCCTGTCAGAGGCCTAAACAGAAGGACATGGAGCTGCACCTGCCCTAAGTGCATCAGTTCCTAAGAAAGGACACGAACAGAGAACTGTATTGTAGAGAGTGAGAAGTCATAGCAAAGGAGTAGATACCAGAAGGAGTTCTGCCCTGCACAGGCTGCCTCCTTCTGAGGTGCAGGACCCCGGTAGCCGGAACACTGAGAGAGCAACAGTCCTTTATGCCTTGCTCCAGAGACCGTAGGACAGCTAAATGCAAGTTACTGATCCGCCTCATACCCAGGAGGCAAGGTGGCACCCACGAGAGGCCGGGGCATGATAGTAAGGTACTACAACACCAAGGCACTAGAGGAAGGCTACTGATTTCCACCTGGATAAGGGGATTCTGGATTTGCTTCCAAACCAGCAGGATTCTGCCTGCCCTGTGATCTGGTACTCTGGACTGTGGATGCTGAAGCCTTCAGTAAAAGGTAAAGAGACTGCAACCTTGTGTCCTCGTTCTTCTCTGCGCCTCACACCATCCACCATCTCTACACTGGGAAGCCTTGGGGACACACTTCACCTGTGGGAAGGTATACCATCTAGCTGCCATAACATCACCCCAGCGGACCCCCTTAGCAGCATCGGTCACCCTGACCGAATGCCACAGGTGGTGTCACGAACATTTCCCCTTTAAAGACCTTCCCCTTTTTACACGGACGTCCTGAGGGCCACGGACCGGGTCAGCCACCTTGACATCCCCCTGAGAACCGAAGGACCCGGTACCAAGTCCCTCTTGCCCACGGGGGCGATTCACAATGCTCCAACCTGCAAAGCTGATCTGGCAACAGCAATCAGAGAAAGTTGGAGCCAGATCGATGAGGAGTACTGTTTGACACTCATTAAGTCCATGCCTCAGAGACTCCAAGCTGTAATAAAAGCCAGAGGTGGTGCAACAAAATACTAGTGATGTTTAGAGTGTTTTTTTGTTTGTTTGATTTTCATGATTTCATAATGTTTTCGCACAATAAAAATTAAGTGATTGAGCTAGTCCATAATTTTTCCCCTCTTCTTGTTCTAAAAAAGTAACAAATACTGACTACAACATTTTTTGTTCTTGATTTCTTTTAGTGTTTATTAAAGCCAGAAAGTTGTCATTTGAAATTACTTTAGTTTTGTGCCATGTCTTTGATCTGCTTTTTAAAAAAAAAAAAAATAAACAGCCGAATGAACATCCTCCAAGGTCGGTCATTTTCATAATTTTTGCCAAGGTTTCAATGAAATACTGTGACCAGGCTGGTAAAGCGAAATGGTTTCTCGGTGAAGGACCCAAGGTGATCAGCAAATCGGTTTCCAATTTTCATGAAGGCTTATCTATAAATGAGCAATGTCCTTTAAATGTAGGATCTACAAACATAAAATTATCCAAATGCAATGAATCAGGTCCTTGAATAAAATTTATTAGCCAGAACCAAGTGTATCGTAGCTATAGCGGTATACTTTCCCATATACTTGCAGTAGATGAATCCCGTGCACCATTCTGTAGTCCATGCACACTAAGTGCAACCCTCCACAAGGTTGGAGCAATCCAAAAAATATCCAGGAACCAGGGCACCAGACATTCTCCGTTAAGTAACCTTACTGGTGCAAAGAGTACACGTTTCAGCCACACAGGGCATTTATCAATCCATACCTCTCATTTTTTATGACTTAATAAAGGTCCTGCATGACCAAAATGTTGTGTATTTTTTGCATTAGTAAAGATAACTAAAGGAGGAAGTCTGGTGCCCTAGTTTCTGGATATTTTAGGTATACTTTCCCATAGATGGCCAAATCAGTCTTGCTCTACTGCTGACTTCATCCAAGATTACCCATAGTGTATACAATATATCAGTACAATTGCTGAAGTGATAATAAAATGTAAAACATATTCCTTGTATTGGCTGCAAAAGTGGTTTAGACCTTTCGTATTGCTCCAAAAGAGAGAGAAAATCTGCAGGACGTTAATGAACACGAGTAACCATCAGGTCCTGGAACACAATTGGCATGGAAATTAACTTAACCTTGCCCTACCTTCATACTCCTTGTTAACCCATCCACATCTGCCTGTCTCTTTCCATTCATCAGGTCTCGGATACACCTTTTGACAAGTAATTACCTTTCCTCACTCTGACCCAATAAAATATGCATTAGTATTTCTATTCAATAAACGACTATACTTCATGCCCTGACCAGAAGGCATCAGAAGACATCAGCCGAGAGATCAGTGATTCAATCATTCACAGTCTTTTCAACCTCACGTGCACATTTTCTGTTGCGTTTGATTCTTCACCTCTAGAAGTAAACCACCCGGTGACACAGGATGAGGCATTAGATTACAAATTACATAGTATATTTTAAAAAATGACCATGATTTCCTTCATAAAGGATTTATTTTGAAAACTCAGTAGCAAAAAAAAATGTAAAAAATGATCATGATGTAGTCATCTAATCAACTTAATCTGCCAAATTAAGCCATACAACTCAAGTCATAAATGCACAAGCCAAGTGTAGTTATACCAAGCTGGCAGGGAGTTTTTTTTTTTCATTTATTTTACATTTTATTTTTCAATCCCTGTTTCTTATCACTATTTATCATTGCATTTAATCAGTGTTATTAGCTGTATGCTCATTTTTGGAAAGGCTTCAAAAAGTGCATAAAATGTTTCAAAATATTCAATAAAAATGTTTAAAAACTTTGTAAGTGACAGAGACATGATGATACAGGAAAGATATATATCTTGGTACCGTGTTAGCGAGTAGATAGAAAAATATTTAGAATTGAGAGTCCTCACTCAGTGGTTGATACCTTTTAATGGCTAACTGAAAAGATGGTAACAAATCGCAAGCTTTCGAGACTACACAGGTCTCTTCATCAGGCAAAGACTAAAAGAAATTCTGAAGAATCACATATTTATGCAAAACATAGCACAGAAAAAATAAAAGGAAAAACCATGGATAAGACAGGTGACATGAAGCAGAATTACCATGAGTGATAAACAGTTATGTCCATAAATATTGGGCCAGTTCTTAGATAAGGATTGTTTTATTGTCCTCTGATTAGGGTCTCTGTTGTGATGACCCCTCATAGTCTGAGGGGCAAGTTCCTTAGTTGATGTAAAAAGACATAAATCCATGCGATACATTCATTCCTGCACTAAGACTGTCAAAGGTCGTCATCAGTTTATATTCCCAGACTCTTCTGTCTCTCTGAAATTTGAAGCTACTTTGTAACACAAGTAATTTCATGTCCATAATGTTATGATTTGGGAGACAGAAATGTATTGCCACAAGTAGATCCATTCTTTTTTCTCTTATTGTATGGCGATGAGAGTTCATCCTTGTTCTCAGTTTTTGCTCTGTCTTCCCCACATACAGACCCCCAGTTGGACATTTAGTACAAATAATTATGTACACCACATTAGAAGTGACGCAGCTGAAAGTACCTGGTATCTTGTAGTCCTGATATGAATTGGGGATCTTTATCTTGTCCGTGGTCATTATAAATGGACAGGTTTTACATTTTTTCTGATTGCAAGGAAAGGTACCTGCAGCTGTTGGAGAGGACAGGGAGCTATTGACAATGATGCTTCTTAGATTTGGGGGCTGCCCAAAACACAGTAGTGGGGGGTCTGGAAAAATGGATTGCAAGCGGGCATCTTTTTGTAGTAAAGGTTGTAATTTCCGTGCAGCTCCCCTTAGCACCTCCAGATTTGGATTGTAGGTGACTACTAGAGGTACCCGGTTATTTTCTTCTTTAGCTTTCTAATGTAGCACGTGATTCCTTGATATTCTGGTGGCTCTTGTGATCTAGTTTTCAATTTTTCTTGCATGGTAGCCCTGATTCAAAAAGGTCTTTCTGAGGCGACCAAGGTGTTCATCCCTATCCATTGGGTTGGAACATATACGATTGTATCTGATGGCTTGGCTGTAGACAATAGAGTTTTTTATGTGTTTTGGATGGAAACTGTCCCATTTAAGGTATGTTGGACGGTCGATTGGCTTCTGATACAGGGATGTCTCTATTTTATTGTTCTGCTGCTTAATGATGGTGTCCAAAAAGTTAATTTCAGTGCAGGAGTAGTTGAGTGTCAAGTTGATGGTAGGATGAAATTGATTAAACTGTTCATGGAACGTCTCTAGCTGTGGCTCAGACTCCGTCCAGATGATTAAAATGTCATCAATGTAGCGGTAGTAGGCCAGGGGCCTGAGGGGATATGAGGATAAAAAGTCGCTTTCAAGCTTGGCCATGAAAAGATTTGCATACTGTGGGGCCATTTTACTTCCCATTGCTGTGCCAGTCTCCTGTAGATAGATCTTCTTGTCAAATTCAAAGTAATTGTGGGTGAGAATGAATTTTATAAGTTTCACCACAGAATATGCATCAGACCCTGTGTTTTCCAGGAAGAATTTGCAGGCGTTTAATCCATCCTGGTGTGGGATATTGGAGTACAAAGATTCCACTACCATGGTGGCCAGGATGGTTCCATCTGGTAGAGGACCTATTGCTGATAGTTTATTCAATAGGTCAGTTGTGTCCTGAATGAAGCTGGGTGTATCCTTTACCAGGGGTTTAAGAATACCCTCTACCCATCCAGATACCTGCTCAGTAAGGGTGCCCACACATGAAATAATTGGTCTTCCTGGATTTCCAGATTTGTGGATTTTGGGAAGCATGTAGAATGTTCCTGTTCTTGGACCTTCTGGTATCAGGTCATTGGCTCTTATGAATTCATCGGGCAGACCAGATACCAACTTGTTTAGTTCCTTGTAACAATCCTGTGTAGGATCTGACTCCAATTTTTTTGTAGTAGCGTGTGTCCATAAGTTGTCTGTTTGCTTCCTTCATATAGTCTGATGTGTTCATCATGACTATTGCACCTCCCTTGTCAGCAGGTTTGACGATGATTTATTTGTTGGTTTTCAGAGACTGTATGGCCTTTCTCTCCTGGGCACTGATGTTGGATGCTTGTCTCCTGTTAGTATCTATGATGATGGATTTTATCAAATGTCTGAAGGAGTCTATATATTTATCCAAATGAGGGTTGCGTCCAGGTGGAGGTGTCCAGTCTGACCTCTTCTTTGTTGTTAGGATCCCTTTTCCTTCAGTCCAGGTGGGTTCTGAATCTTCTGTATCATTGAAATATTCCCTCAGGCGCAGTCTCCTGAAAAAATGTTCCATATCAATGCGGAGTTCAGTTTTATCCAGGGACTTAGTAGGACAAAATGAGAGTCCTCTGGAAAGCACGGACAGCTCCACTCTGTTGGGTTTATAATCTGAGAGATTAATAACACAGTTAGATGCTTTTGTGTCTGGAATGGAGTGGTTGTCCATGTTGTCAGGTTTTGGCTCTGTATCTGTTTGTATAGAGTCCTGAATTGAGGCGCAATCTGTGCAGTTTCTTTTCCTTGTTATTAATCAGAAGGGCCCATAGTTTGTTGTAATATTGTTGTAATTTTTGCTCTGTGTCTTCTGTAAGTGTTTTCCTCAGAGATTCAAATTGCCCTTGGACTTTACTCTTTATGCTGTAGCAGACATGCAAAAGATGATTCCTTAATCTCTCAGAAGTCCTGTGACACAGGTTCTGTGCATAATGGGTATTGTAGGTATGAAGAATTGGGTTTGTAATCCAGAGTCCATTGGGAATTAGATTCTCCTTTTTGTATTTTTGCATTCAGTCTTTGCCTGATGAAGAGACCTGTGTAGTCTCGAAAGCTTGCAATTTGTTACCATCTTTCAGTTAGCCATTAAAAGGTAACAACCACTGAGGACTCTCAATTCTAAATATTTTTCTATCTACTCGCTAACACGGTACCAAGATATATATCTTTCCTGTATTAAAATGGAGGATACCAGAATGTACCGCATCTTTATGGAACTAAAACCACTTCTGAAGAAACGTGCACAAATGGACAGCGACATTTTTTCCTATCTAAATGCAAAAAGGAGAATACCAAGGATTGTCTGTCTGCTGTCTCTAACATCATGTCCTCCCTCTATCTGAAACTAAATCTCTCCAAAACTGAACTTCTTCTGTTTCTCCCGTCTACTAACCTCACTCTACCCAACATCGAAATTACCCTGGAGGTTCAACCATAACTCCCAAGCAGCATGCCCGCTGTCTTGGGGTCATATTCGACACCGAATTTTCCTTTACTCCCTATATCCAATCACTCACTCGCTCCTGTCACCTGCATCTTAAAAACATCTCCAGAATCCGTCCTTTTCTCACCTTTGAAACTGCTAAGACTCTTAAAGGGAAGGTACCGCGTTTGTAGATCATTAATTAATCAATGTAATGTAGCATAACATGCTGTTATAACCCAGATTTGAATGCATGTAAAACAGATTCCGTGTGTTATATGAGTAGAAAGAAGGAACTGGGGGCTGACATCTTGGTTTTGCAGCAGTAGCAGGGCACTATCAGTGTCAGATTACGGCACCCCATGGACATAGGAGATAATAGACCGGCACGGACCCTATCTGTAACATTGCAGCAGCATTAGCAGTGAGCTGGCACGCCTCTGTGGGCTGCACAACTCACTGCTGTAGGTGTGACTGGCCGCCATTTTATTATAGTCCAGTGCTATTTGTTGAGCTCCACTTACTCTCTATCACAGGACAGAAGCACTGACTGCTCCTCTGTACTCCAGGCACTGCAGGTTCTGGGCAGACATCCTCTGCTCTCACACGCTGCCCTGTGTGCTTCCCTCTGCTCTGTCTCTGCCTCCCCACTTGCACACAGTCCCAGTGATCTCCGGTAAACTGCACTCTCCCCCAGTGTCGCTCTCCCTCTCTGTGCGGCGTGGGGGGGTCTCTGTGGGGGGGTCTCTGTGCGGCATGGGGGGGGTCTCTGTGCGGCGTGGGGGGGGTCTCTGTGCGGCGTGTGGGGGGGGGTCTCTGTGCGTGTGTGCAAGCATCGTCCGATGGGACTACAAGTCCCATCAGACGATGCCTGCTACAATGACAGTGATTGACACATTAGCCAATTATGGGACAGTAATAGTCCCATCATCCGGCTACTGTGTTGAATGAAAAAAAAAAAAAAACTCCATACATACTCCATATATACTCCATACATACGTGCTACATACATACATGCTACATACATACATGCTACATACATACATGCTACATACATGCATGCTACATGCATGCTACATACATGCTACATACATGCTGCATATATATACGAGCTGTCACATATACGAGCTGTGCCTCTGATGCAGTAACTGCTGGTGATAGCAGGTCACAGGGCAGTCACACACAAAATGGTGCTGCCCTGTGATGCTGCTCTTCATTCTTACTGTTGGGGCAGTAACTGCTGACATCACCATTTCCCTCCCCTTTTGGGTGGTCTAATATCCCTGGGGCAGAGCTGCTAAATCTTACTATAGCTGCTTGAGGTCTAAAACGGAAAATGCTCCCCCTAGTGGTAAATATGTATATTTGTAGAAAAATATATAATATTTTTCATATAGAAATGTTTGCAAACAGTGCAAACATTGCATTAATACATTTTAATTACTATTTTAAGCTTAATTTCACAAAATAACAAAATACAAGAAAACTGGTGGCACCTTCCCTTTAAGGTACCGTCACACTAAACGATATCGCTAGCGATCCGTGACGTTGCAGCGTCCTGGCTAGCGATATTGTTTAGTTTGACATGCAGCAGCGATCAGAATCCTGCTGTGATGTCGTTGGTCGCTGCTGAAAGTCCAGAACTTTATTTCGTCGCTGGACTCCCTGCAGACATCGCTGAATCGGCGTGTGTGACACCGATTCAGCGATGTCTTCGCTGGTAACCAGGGTAAACATCGGGTTACTAAGCGCAGGGCCACGCTTAGTAATCCGATGTTTACCCTGGTTACCATCCTAAAAGTAAAAAAATCAAACGCTTCATACTTACCTTCGGCTGTCTGTCCCCGGCGCTCTGCTTTCCTGCACTCACTGTGCTCACAGCCAGTACAGAGAAGCAGAGCGCCGGGGACAGACAGTGGAAGGTAAGTATGAAGCGTTTGTTTTTTTTACTTTTAGGATGGTAACCAGGGTAAACATCGGGTTACTAAGCGTGGCCCTGCGCTTAGTAACCCGATGTTTACCCTGGTTACCGGCATCGTTGGTTGCTGGAGAGCGGTCTGTGTGACAGCTCTCCAGCGACCAAACAGCGATGCTGCAGTGATCCGGATCGTTGTCGGTATCGCTGCAGCGTCGCTTAGTGTGATGGTGCTCTTATTCATTCCCATCTGGACTACTGCAACTCTCTTCTGATCGGTCTCCCTCTTTCCAAACTTTCTCCTCTCCAATCCATCTTGAATGCGGCAGCCAGGGTCATATTTCTGTCCCGCCGCTTCACCGATGCCTCCATCTTGTGCCAGTCATTACACTGGCTACCCATTCGCTACAGGGTCCAGTATAAACTCATCTCTCTCACCCACAAAGCTCTCCACAGTTCTGCACCGCCTTATATCTCCTCTCCATCTATCGCCCTACACGTGCCCTCCATTCTACAAATGACCTAAGACTAACATCCCCCGTAATCCGAACCTCGCACATCCGTCTCCAAGGCTTCTCTCGTGCTGCGCCAGCTCTCTGGAATGCATTTCCCAAGATGATCAGACTGATACCTAGCCCCGACCTATTCAAGCACACTTTAAAAACCCATCTCTTCAAACAAGCCTACCACATCAACTACTCAGTAAACTAACTTTGCCCTGTTCCCTCCTTCCAAATATTATTCTGAATCTGCACCCTACTATTCATCTGTCTCCACACCCTCCATACACATGATAACTGCACTTGATACTTGACTATTGCACTTAAACACACGGGCTGATGACCGGATCATGCAGCTTTATATGAAAATCCCTATTTATTATAATTGCCAGACCTGAAATAACAAGCACTTCTCACCTATTGTGTCCCCCCATTTCCTTATAGATTGTAAGCTTGCGAGCAGGGACCTCACCCCTAATGTCACTGTTTAAATTGTCTTAACTTGTACTGAATTTATTGTCTGTACATGTACCCGCATAATTGTAAAGTGCTACGGAATATGTTGGCGCTATATAAATAAAAATTATTATTATTATAATTATTATAAGACTTTACTCAGGCCCATGTGCATGTGTGGTATCCCTGTACCCTTTCTACTGAAGTTTAGTGAAACAGTTGTCGTGTGGCAGTAGATTTGTTCCAGTGTGCGTAAACTACTTTGGGAGCCGTGAGTTAGGAGATGTATAATATATTGTACGTGCGTACATTGATGATTTAGAAATGTGCATTGTACTGTGCAGCCATATACAGGTCAATGTATGCGTTTGAATATTAGGTGTTTTGTCTCCTCCCAGCTCACTGCTGACACGCTTCCAGTTCAGTTCTGTGTAGGCCAGTGAAGAAACAGCAAGGAAGCTCTATTGCTTCTTGAATACATGCGAGTCCAAGCTAAGGGAACATCATTCTTCATATAGTCACCACCACAAAGGAATGAAGCCTCATACAGGCAGGAGAGACAAGGCTGAGCAAGTGTTCTCCTGCATACTGGTTTTCCTATATGCTTCCAGCCAAGAAACAGTTTCATGTGTCTCCCACACCACAAACTTTGTCTGACCCAATCCTTGCAATATGCAAAGATAGGACCATTATCGAGAGTAATTCCAAACTACTAGTGTGTCACCACAGAGCACCAACCGGCGAAGGTTACTACATGCGTCTGCTTGTAATTGCACGTACATCATGGGTATTTGAACCACCTCTACAAGGGCGCCCCCCTGGGGATCTTATACCATCTCCATATGTGCCACCTCCTACTACTGACAATTGTTGTGGACAAGATGGAAGTGTTTAGAGGTCCAGCGACCCAAATCAGCAACAATGACATTAAAATCTGCTTCCAGTGGAACTACATTACATGTCCTAGCTGACCCCTCTGCAAGATCTGGTGGCTCACCGCACATTACACCATTTGTTGTCTTTACAGTAGACACTTTTTCAGGTGGGAATTACATACTTTAACTATAACTTTATTTTAAGTAGCATTTCAGCTAAGTGGATTTATCGCTAATGATACGTCATCCCACTGATCACAAGTTTCTGCCTCCTTCACTTCTGCAACACTGTGGTGAGCAGAAGATTCAATAAAATGGAGAATGCATGCAAAGTGCCTCTATATTTGGAATTTTTGACTCATGGTAACATCCTGAGCACTATGCTCAGGTGGAACCATCAGACACCAAGATACGAATGCAAACTTGACCACCTTGTCAGAAAAAAAATATATTGTGCTTCAGCGGATGCCATTCGATTGAATGAAACGTCTATGGCACCACAGTGTGGAGTTTCAGGGACCCTATGTTCCTCCATACAGGCTCTATACTTCCTTATTTATATTTAATAGGCCTTATTAATTGTATTGCACTTTTTTATATTCTTATATTCAAGTAATTTTTGTGGTTTTCTATATTTTAAAACAATCTGCCATTCAATGATAACTTCTAAGCAGCACAATCCTAATAATTACAGTGCAGTCAGGAGTATTCCGGGGTTGTGTGATAATTAATATTACATCGGTTTCATCTCTATGGAATCTGTTGGTTGTATACACACAATAAAATTAATCATCAGAGGTTAAAAGCTCGAAGCGCACATTAAACCCCGTATATGATATTATGTGCCTCTCATGCTGGTGTCTTCTGTTGATTCATATCACCTAGTGGGAAATGTCAGAGACTTTAGTGAACTCAATTAGGGACCAGATGCTCGGGATTTATACCTTATCCTATTTAAGACAACAGAGAATATTTCTGACATTTGACAAAGATAAGGATTTAATTTAGGAATTCAGAGGAGGAACATAATTTTTTTTTTTTTTACTCATGGAGATTTTACTTTCACTACACCCCGGTATGTCAATGAGATAACAGGTAAGGATTTAAATACTACATGGATACTGATGGATATCATGTTGGAAAACAAGTTTACGCAGTGATTACTTTGCCCAATGGATGGGAGGAGCTAGATACTTTTTTAATCGTCTCAACATTTGCCCTGGGTTCTACAGTAAGCGACAATGAGCCACTCTACAACAAACCACTCTACCTTGGCCATGGTCTAGACAAGTGTTCCCCTACTCCAAGTCCTCAGGGTGCGCCAAGTCATGTTTTCAGGATTTCTTTAGCATTGCACAAGTGATATTTCCATGAAACATTCTGTTGCTGGCTCTTGAGGACTGGAATCGGGGATCATTGGTCTAAACACAGTGGTAGGACAGTAAACTGAATCTTTGTGAATAAAAACCTAGAAGTGACTTGAGAATGATGCAGAATGTACTAGTGGTGCAACCGAAAACATCTAGACAAGTAACTACTTAACTCGCAATTTTTCAATACTTTTGCTCATCTACTCATCATAGAGAAATATTTGCTTTGACAGATAACCTTATGAAGAAACTATTATTCTAAAAGCTGCCATCACAAGTAACCATATCGTTATCACAGCCCAAGATTACCAAGGGGTGAGCACAGATTTGGAGGTCGTGTATTGCAGTAAGTGGGTCTACATTTGTTGGCAAGAAATTACTTAAGTTTTGAGCAACTCTTTATACCTATGCAAAGTTCTAACTGGGAATCCATGCCTTAACCTTCATCCGGCTGAGTAGGTACAATTGTAACTATTCCGTTTTAAAATTGCAATAACTTTTTTTTTTTCGAAAAGCCGTAGAGGGCTGAAATTTCGTGACATCTCTGCAGTTTCGGTCCAGAATATATTGGCCAAATTTCAATAAAATATATATGAAGCTACAATTGTACCTCTGCAGCCTGTTAACGTTGTAAAATTATGCAGCCTGACGAAGGATAATGTAAAAAAAATCCAACTTAATTGATGTCCTTACAAGCACAGCATGTCAACCCAAACCCTGTCCATCAATCAAGGTAAATTAGGCAAGAGTAAGATGTGGCCTTAATTCGATCTAGAGTGTCTCCACACCTAATACATGCAGCCTCTACACCCCGTTACCCGTCCCCTGAATATCCATGTGGATTCCCAGTACTCTGTCTAGAAGAACTGTTAGGGGAACAGAATCATTCAGACATAGAGCAGTATTGCCTGGTAAGATTAGTGAAAGGCAGGAGAATGCGCTCACCTGGCAGTGTTGTGTGAAGACACAATTCCTGAAGACGCGTGTAACTGTTGTTGTGGCCTGGTGTCTGGAGAAGAAAAACATTTTCCAGATGAACAGTAGTTTAGGAAAACGATATCCCATTTTTGGTAAATTGAGAAACCTTTCGTTTTCTAAAATGGTTCTTTATTGTTCCAACGCGTTTCAGTGCAGGCGCCTTTCTCAAGGTAAAAAAATCAACAGAGCATCCTGGAATCATTCAGAAGAAACCATCAGGCATTGGAGCTGTCCAGATAGATTGGGCAGCGTCCAGGAGACTTGTCAACTCTTCCAGGAGTCTACTCATTTTTTGGGAAGATACTGGACATCCTGGAAGAGTTGGCAAGTATAGGCTTTTAAAAAACACATCTCCACATTCAGTTATAAGGCCTCACCCCCCAAAACAAATTTTGTTTTAATCTTTATAATTTTATATGTACTATTCCCCATCTATGCCATGCTATGTCAGGTGTGTCTGGAAAATAGACCTCATGACGACGTGAAATTATTATTTTGGTTGAGCCTGGGTATTACGATGGGTCATCATTAGACGAGTACTCAGGCTAGAACTTGCATTTGCAGTCTGGATGTTTTAATAGAACAGTATTTTGGCAGTCTTGAAGAATCTTTAGTGTTATACAATAGAACTAAGGACAAAGTAAGAAATAAATGTAAATGAAGCAAATAAAAACAAAGCTGGTTTCTATTTGGTAAGCAACATAAGATACAGAGCCCATGTTATCCTACAGCTCCTGCGTTACACACTGGGGACTTTGTTGTCTTTGATGGTGGGTGAAATCACAGAGCTGGAAAATAGCATGTTTTGTAAGTAAATGTTTTGACCATAGGGATTATCCAACTTTTTCCCAAGCTCAGACAATTTTTGTTTTTTAAGTAAGAAAAGAATTTAAGAATTGTGATTGCGTTTTCCTCTATACTTTTGTTTTGAGGCATTAAGTTGAGATGTCAACCCTTGGGGATAACTTCTACTGGGGGCAGTAAGCGAGTGCCACGCTTAGGAAACACATTTCCACTTCTGAGTCTTTATACCAGAAACTGCAAGAATTTCCTTCTGTAAAAGACTATGCATGCCAAGACTTTGTTGCTAAAAAAAAAGAATGTCTTTAGGCCTCAAGTAAAAGGGGAAAAAAAAGGAAGAAAAAAAAAATTGCCAAGTCCTTTGGGATCGTCACTACTGGCTGCAGCCATTGCTGTGCTGAGAAATAAGATTTCCATCATGTATCCAACACACACAACCTTGGGGACTTTCAGACTACTGGAAGAGTTAAAACCTTTCTCATGTTTGCTTGTGACAAGAGGCATCTGAAAATTTCTCATCTCCATCATGACATTTGTGATTTGTTGTCCCCCTGGAAATGATTTGATGTCATACCTGGTTCAGAGTATTAGCTTGAACTCACTGGTGCAGGGGCTAATTATTCATTTTCCACCATCCCATCTGTTTTGTTTGCTGGTGTGTAGACATTAGAAGAAGCTCTTCTGAGAAAACGGAGTAAGCTGAAGCTGCAGCGCATACAAGTGTGAAGGCACAGCGCCTCGGGCATATGAGGCTGCTGCCTGTTAGACTTTGTGCCCGGACGCAGAATTTCACCTGCCACACACATGTCCATGTCCCGTGCTCTTACTTACAGAAACACTTGAGTTCATGGTGATAGCAAAGATATAAAAAACTGCATTAGCACTGGTATGAACAGTATTAACTAGTTATGAGCGAACGTGCTCGGTTTATCGGAGCATCCTCGGGAGCTAACCAAGTGTCTTCGGCGAGCTCGAATATGTTCGAGTCCCCGTGCCTGCATGTCTCACGACTGTTCGACTGTCGCAACACATGAAGTGATTACCTAGCAAGCTGATAATCCCTGCATGTGTCGTAACTGTCAAACAACCACGAGAAATGCAGCTACGGGGTCTCGAATATATATTTCGAGCACGCCGAAGACACTCGGTAAGCGCTGAGCATGCTCTAATAACACCTTATCCAAACATGTTCACTCATCACTAGTACTAAGTCTCACTTGTGGTTAAAGGGAACCTGTCACCAGTATTGTGACATAGCAGCTAAAAATATCACCTTATTCAGCGTCTGCGCTGCATTCCCTAAATCCATATATATCCCCCTGACTCCCCTTGTATACTCCCGAAAAATCTTTTTAAATTTCTCCCGCTCTGCATCATAATCTTTTTAGTCCGGTCCTATGGGCGTAGTTTCTGGCCTCTACATCACTCCCATCAGCTGTTGCTCGCCATCCTACTTCATGGATGACCAACTGCGGGCAAAGCCGAAAAACAGAAGTGTCATGCGCTGACACACGTACTTCCGGCTCATGTACCGAAACTAGGTTTGTCAGAGCATGCGCACTTCTGTTTTTCAGCTTTGCCCGCAGTTGGGCAAGCATACTGCGCAGGTACGAAACGTAATATTTTTGAGCAGGTGCGATATGTCGCATGGCAATGTGGATCGTTATCCATGTCAGGAGGACGGCGGGGGATGAAAAGGCCGAAAACCATGCCCATCGGACCGGACTGAGAAGATTACAATACAGGGTGGTAGAAATTCAAAAAAGTTTTCGGGAATATACACCCCTTGTCAGGGGGTTAAGTAAGGATTTAGGGAATGCATAGCAGACAATGAATAAGGTGATATTTTTAGCTGCTATATCATATGATCAGCTATGATGAGCTGTCATGTGCCCCTAACAGCTGCGGGTGGATTGCAATTCCTGTTAACATATTAAAGGGACACTGTCACCTGAATTTGGAGGGAACAATCTTCAGCCATGGAGGCGGGGTTTTGGGATTTTTGATTCACCCTTTCCTTACCCGCTGGCTGCATGCTGGCTGCAATATTGGATTGAAGTTCATTCTCTGTCCTCCATAGTACACACCTGCGCAAGGCAAGATTGCTCTGTGCAGGCGTGTACTACGGAGGACAGAGAATGAACTTCAATCCAATATTGCAGCCAGCATGCAGCCAGCGGGTAAGGAAAGGGTGAATCAAAAACCCCAAAACCCCGCCTCCATGGCTGAAGATTGTTCCCTCCAAATTCAGGTGACAGTGTCCCTTTAAATGCCGCCGTCAAACTCTGACAGTGGCATTTAATATGCACGGGCAGAAAGCGTGTCATTAACCCTGCACATCGGCGCCCGTGTCACATGACCGCGGCTCGCCGGTGGGTTGGCAAGACAACCCGAGGTCTGCCAGATAGCTATGAGCACCGCCCAGCAGTTGTCGCTCATAGCAGGTGAGCATTTCTGCTGTGTAGAGCAGGGCTGCTTTATGTAGTACAAGCGATCGGTTGATCGCAGCTTCTAGTCTACCAAGGAGATTATTGAAGCAAGTAAAAAGTTAAAAATTTGTTTTCAAAAATATAAAAAAAATAAAAAAATATAATAGTTCAATTCACTCCCCATTCACCCAATTCAAAATAAAACAATAAAAAAATAATCAAATATACACATATTTGGTATCTCTGCATTCAGAATTGCTTGATCTAATAATATATAAAAATAATTAATCCAATCAGTAAATTGCACAGTAAAAAAAAATCAAAACGCCAGAATTACGTTTTTTCGGTCGCTGCAACACTGCAATGAAATGCAATAACGGGTGATCAAAAGATCATATCTGCACCAAAATGGCATCAATAAAAACGTCAGATCGGTGCACAAAAAATAAGCCCTCATCTGGCCCCAGATCCCAAAAAGTGGACACGCATAAGGTCTCTGAAAATGGCGCCTTTTTTTAACACACTTTTAGGTTTTTTTTTCTCCACTTAAATAAAAAAGAACCTATACATGTTTGGTGTCTGTGAACTCGTAATGACCTGGAGAATCATATTGGCTGGTCAGTTTTAGCATTTAGTGAACATGGTAAAAAAAAAAAGAATTGTGGAAATGCACTTTTTTGCAATTTCACCGCACTTGGAATTATTTTCCGGTTTTCCAGTACATGATATGGTAAAGATAATGACGCCATTCAAAAGTAAAACTCGTCCAGCAAAAAAGAAGCCCTCACATGGCCATGTTGACGGAAAAATAAAAACGTTATGGCTGTGGGAAGAAGGGGAGCAAAAAATGGAAATGCAAGAATGAAAATACCCCTGGTCCTTAAGGGGTTAAGCAAGAAAAGGTAAATAAAGAATCATGCACACAGACGTACAGTAGTGTATAATACCTTTGGAGACTTGATTATGTCCCTATAAAAGTATTTGTAGCTCTTCTACACCTCACACTTCATGCTTTCGGCTTCGCAGAGCCCGGTGTCATTGCCATAGTGTATTGAGTCACGATATGGCGGTGCAATGCTCCATAATACAGAGCCATAAGAACATTTTCTGCCTCCATTTAGACACATACACAAGATTTGGTTAGGTTTTTGCAATAGAAGTCTTTTTATTAGGAATTTACATTCCTGACAAATGACTTCCCCTAATGGAGTGCTCAAAAAAAGGAAAGTGGTTTCGCAACAAGACATATCATATCCGAAGCTGTAGGTGATTCAGTCCTTAAATGTTCCAATAAAAGTAATTTCATCTGTCGGACACAATGTCAATGTGCTAAATAGGAGGAAGCGGGAGAACAGATTGGAGGCAGCGGTTTCTGACAATATTTATGTCACCTGGCTGACATGACCAATCAGCTGTATAAAGATCAGCGGTGACAAACCCGCCGTGATTATTTCTCTGCCGTTACAGATCTCATCGCCTGTAGTGACTAATTTCTGGCCTCACTATATTGCGGTATGTATCATGGCACAAATCATTATATGTCTGATGTATATTACAAGCAAAAATAATTTTTATTAAAGAAAACATTTTTTTCAGGCAATATAGAGTTCAAACGGCAAATCCTTTGGGCTCCGCTCTGAAATGCAATAATACATCTTCTGTTTATGTACCATGTCGTTCCAAGAATTACCATTGATTTTTTTTTTTTTTTTTTACCTTCTAGATAATTTTCTCTTGTGCTGCTGGTTTTTAATAATGGCTGTGAAGGTAGAAAAATAGAATTTTTAGATGCAAAATTACCAAATTGTACACGTTGTTAAATACTCAACTGCAAAATAGATGACAATTGGGATTTTTTAATATTTAATTAGAATGATACAAGATAAAATACCGTAGATAGATAGATAGATAGATGGATTGATAGATAGATAATGAATAGACAATAGATAGATAGATAATATATAGATCAGAGATTATACATAGATAGATAATAGGTAATAGATAGATAAATAGATAGATAGTTAGATAGATAATAAATAATAGATGGATAGATAAAAGATGATAGATAGACAGATAAATAGATAGATAGATAGATAGATAGATAGATAGATAGATAATAGATAGATAGATAGATAATAGATAGATAGATAATGGATAGATAATATATAAAGAGATAGATAGATAGACACAAAATAGATGATAGATAGATAATAGATAGATCAGAGATTATACATAGATAGATAATAGGTAATAGATAGATAGATAAATAAATATATAATAAATAATAGATGCATAGATAATAGATAGATAGATACATAATAGATAATAGATAGACAGATAGATGATAGATAATAGATAGATAATATATCATGGATAGATAGATAGATAGATAGATAGATAGATAGATAGATAGATAGATAGATAGATCGATAGATAGATAGATAGATAGATAGATAATGGATAGATAGATCAATAGACAGATAGAAAATAGATAGATGATAGATAGATATAGATAGATAAATAGATAGATAATAGATAGATATAATAAATAGATAGATAGATAATAGATAGATATGTAATAGATAGATAGATCAATAGAAAGATAATAGATAGATAGATAGATAGATAGATAGATAGATAGATAGATAATAGATAGATATGTAATAGATAGATAGATCAATAGAAAGATAATAGATAGATAGATAGATAGATAATAGATAATGGATAGATAGACACATAGATAATAGATAGATAGATAGATAGATAGATAGGTAATAAATAGATAGATAGATAGATAGATAGATAATAGATTGATAGATACAACGTCGGACTGAGCACCTTGAGCCCACCATAGAAAATGATTCTTGGGGTCCACTATGTAGCTACATAGAAATAGATACAAGACCACCAATTGTGCGGTAAAAAGCGCTAATATAAGGGTATAATATAAGGTACTTCACGTCTTAATTATTTAGCAAGGGTTGGGGTAGCCTACTCACAGAATACAATTTAGCCCCTCATAAAATATAATGCAGTCCCCTCTCATAGAATATAAAGCAGCACCCCACAAGATATAATGCAACCCCCTCAGGTATAACGCAGTCCCCACCATAGAATATAATGTAGCACCCTCTTATGGTATAATGCAGCCCCCCTCATATAGTATAATGCAGCCACCACAGAATATAACATAGTAACATAGTAACATAGTTAGTAAGGCCGAAAAAAGACATTTGTCCATCCAGTTCAGCCTATATTCCATCATAATAAATACCCAGATCTACGTCCTTCTACAGAACCTAATAATTGTATGATACAATATTGTTCTGCTCCAGGAAGACATCCAGGCCTCTCTTGAACCCCTCGACTGAGTTCGCCATCACCACCTCCTCAGGCAAGCAATTCCAGATTCTCACTGCCCTAACAGTAAAGAATCCTCTTCTATGTTGGTGGAAAAACCTTCTCTCCTCCAGACGCAAAGAATGCCCCCTTGTGCCCGTCACCTTCCTTGGTATAAACAGATCCTCAGGGAGATATTTGTATTGTCCCCTTATATACTTATACATGGTTATTAGATCGCCCCTCAGTCGTCTTTTTTCTAGACTAAATAATCCTAATTTCGCTAATCTATCTGGGTATTGTAGTTCTCCTATCCCCTTTATTAATTTTGTTGCCCTCCTTTGTACTCTCTCTAGTTCCATTATATCCTTCCTGAGCACCGGTACCCAAAACTGGACACAGTACTCCATGTGCGGTCTAACTAGGGATTTGTACAGAGGCAGTATAATGCTCTCATCATGTGTATCCAGACCTCTTTTAATGCACCCCATGATCCTGTTTGCCTTGGCAGCTGCTGCCTGGCACTGGCTGCTCCAGGTAAGTTTATCATTAACTAGGATCCCCAAGTCCTTCTCCCTGTCAGATTTACCCAGTGGTTTCCCGTTCAGTGTGTAATGGTGATATTGATTCCCTCTTCCCATGTGTATAACCTTACATTTATCATTGTTAAACCTCATCTGCCACCTTTCAGCCCAAGTTTCCAACTTATCCAGATCCATCTGTAGCAGAATACTATCTTCTCTTGTATTAACTGCTTTACATAGTTTTGTATCATCTGCAAATATCGATATTTTACTGTGTAAACCTTCTACCAGATCATTAATGAATATGTTGAAGAGAACAGGTCCCAATACTGACCCCTGCGGTACCCCACTGGTCACAGCGACCCAGTTAGAGACTATACCATTTATAACCACCCTCTGCTTTCTATCACTAAGCCAGTTACTAACCCATTTACACACAATTTCCCCCAGACCAAGCATTCTCATTTTGTGTACCAACCTCTTGTGCGGCACGGTATCAAACGCTTTGGAAAAATCGAGATATACCACGTCCAATGACTCACCGTGGTCCAGTCTATAGCTTACCTCTTCATAAAAACTGATTAGATTGGTTTGACAGGAGCGATTTCTCATAAACCCATGCTGATATGGAGTTAAACAGTTATTCTCATTGAGATAATCCAGAATAACATCCCTCAGAAACCCTTCAAATATTTTACCAACAATAGAGGTTAGACTTACTGGCATATAATTTCCAGGTTCACTTTTAGAGCCCTTTTTGAATATTGGCACCACATTTGCTATGCGCCAGTCCTGCGGAACAGACCCTGTCGCTATAGAGTCCCTAAAAATAAGAAATAATGGTTTATCTATTACATTACTTAGTTCTCTTAGTACTCGTGGGTGTATGCCATCCGGACCCGGAGATTTATCTATTTTAATCTTATTTAGCCGGTTTCGCACCTCTTCTTGGGTTAGATTGGTGACCCTTAATATAGGGTTTTCATTGTTTCTTGGGATTTCACCTAGCATTTCATTTTCCACCGTGAATACCGTGGAGAAGAAGGTGTTTAATATGTTAGCTTTTTCCTCGTCATCTACAACCATTCTTTCCTCACTATTTTTTAAGGGGCCTACATTTTCAGTTTTTATTCTTTTACTATTGATATAGTTGAAGAACAGTTTGGGATTAGTTTTACTCTCCTTAGCAATGTGCTTCTCTGTTTCCTTTTTGGCAGCTTTAATTAGTTTTTTAGATAAAGTATTTTTCTCCCTATAGTTTTTTAGAGCTTCAATGGTGCCATCCTGCTTTAGTAGTGCAAATGCTTTCTTTTTACTGTTAATTGCCTGTCTTACTTCTTTGTTTAGCCACATTGGGTTTTTCCTATTTCTAGTCCTTTTATTCCCACAAGGTATAAACCGCTTACACTGCCTATTTAGGATGTTCTTAAACATTTCCCATTTATTATCTGTATTCTCATTTCTGAGGATATTGTCCCAGTCTACCAGATTAAGGGCATCTCTAAACTGTTCAAACTTTGCCTTCCTAAAGTTCAATGTTTTTGTGACTCCCTGACAAGTCCCCCTAGTGAAAGACAGGTGAAACTGCACAATATTGTGGTCGCTATTTCCTAAATGCCCAACCACCTGCAGATTTGTTATTCTGTCAGGTCTATTAGATAGTATTAGGTCTAAAAGTGCTGCTCCTCTGGTTGGATTCTGCACCAATTGTGAAAGATAATTTTTCTTGGTTATTAGCAGAAACCTGTTGCCTTTATGGGTTTCACAGGTTTCTGTTTCCCAGTTAATATCCGGGTAGTTAAAGTCCCCCATAACCAGGACCTCATTATGGGTTGCAGCTTCATCTATCTGCTTTAGAAGTAGACTTTCCATGCTTTCTGTTATATTTGGGGGTTTGTAACAGACCCCAATGAGAATTTTGTTACCATTTTTCCCTCCATGAATTTCAACCCATATGGACTCGACATCCTCATTCCCTTCGCTAATATCCTCCCTTAAAGTGGACTTTAGACAAGACTTTACATAGAGACAAACCCCTCCTCCTCTCCGATTTTTACGATCCTTTCTAAACAGACTGTAACCCTGTAAGTTAACTGCCCAGTCATAGCTTTCATCTAACCATGTCTCGGTTATTCCCACTATGTCAAAGTTACCTGTAGATATTTCTGCTTCTAGTTCTTCCATCTTGTTTGTCAGGCTTCTGGCGTTTGCGAGCATGCAGTTTAGAGGATTTTGTTTTGTTCCAATCTCCTCACTGTGGATTGTTTTAGAAATGTTCTTACCTCCCTTCTGAGTATGTTTTCCTGGGTCGTCTTTGTTCGAGTCTAATGTTTTTCTTCCCGTCCCCTCTTCTTCTAGTTTAACGCCCTCCTGATGAGTGTAGCGAGTCTTCTGGCGAATGTAGTCAACTGAGAGAATGCAGCCCCACCACAGAATATAATGCAGCCCCCCATAGAGTATACTGTAGCCCCCTCACATAGTATGATGTAGCCCCCCTTCATATAATGTAGTCCCCTGAGAATAATGCAGTCCCCCCACAGAATATAATTTAGCCCCCTCATAAAGTATAATGCAGCCCCTCTCCACCCCCATCGTTGTCCTCATCACCAACACCATCATTGCCTTCTCCCCCACCACCCCTCTCATTCTCCCCCACAACCTCCATTACTGCCCATTCCACAACCTGCATCGTTGCCTCCTCCCCCACCATCATTGTCCATTTCATCACCTCCATCATCACCTCCATCATTGCCTCCCCACCACCATCATTGCCCATCACCTCCATCATTGCCTCACCACCACCATCATTGCCCATCACCTCCTTCATTGCCTTCCCCCACCACCATCATTGCCCATTTCATCACCTCCATCATTGCCTCCCACCACCACCATTGCCCATCACCTCCATCATTGCCTCCCCTACCACCATCATTGCCCATCACCTCCATCATTGCCTCCCCCATCACCATCATTGCCCATTTCATCACCTCCATCATTGCCTCCCACCACCAACATTGCCCTTCACCTCCATCATTGCCTCCCCACCACCATCATTGCCCATCACCTCCTTCATTGCTTCCCCCACCACCATCATTGCCCATTTCATCACCTCCATCATTGCCTCCCACCACCACCATTGCCCATCACCTCCATCATTGCCTCCCCCACCACCATCATTGCCCATCACCTCCATCATTGCCTCCCCCACCACCATCATTGCCCATTTCATCACCTCCATCATTGCCTCCCACCACCAACATTGCCCTTCACCTCCATCATTGCCTCCCCCACCACCATCATTGCCCATCACCTCCATCATTGCCTCCCATACCATCATTACCTATCACCTCCATCATTGCCTCCCCCACCATCATTGCCTCCCCTCACCCTCATTGCCCATCACCTCCATCATTCCCTCCCTCACCATGATTGCCCATTACCTCCATCATTGTCTCCCCCACCATCATTGCCCATCACTTCCATCATTGCCTCCCCTCACCTCCATCATTGCCTCCCCACCACCACATCACTGCTCATCACCTTCATCATTGTCTTCCCCCCACCATCATTGTCCATCACCTCCATCATTGTCTCCCCCCCACCACCCCAGCATTGGGGGCCGTAGGCAGCTGCTGGCCAGTATCCCACCAACAGGTGTCAGTGCCTGGGCCCACCGGGATAGATAGATAGATAATAGATAGATAGGTAATAGATAGATAGATAGATAGATAGATAGATAATAGATAGATCAATAGATAGATAATAGATAGTGATGAGCGAGTATACTCAGGTGGTCTCCGAGTATTTTGGCGTGCTCGGAGATTTAGTTTATGTCAATGCAGCTGCATAATTTGTGGCTGCTAGACAGCCTGAATACATGTGGGGATTCCCTAATAAACAGGCAACCCCCACATGTATTCAAGCTGTCTAGCAGCCACAAATCATGCAGCTGCATTGACATAAACTAAATCTGACCACCCGAGTGTACTCGCTCATCACTAATAATATATAGATAGACAGATAATAGATAGATAGATAATAGATAGATGATAGATAGATAGAATAGTTTGGATTTGAATATGTTTCTATGTATTTGATAGACTTTTTATTCTATATATGCCTATTTTTGTTCTCATTCACAAACATACATTTTTACACGTGTACAGTACACAGATATCTCACGGCTTAAAACTTCCGATATCCTTTTAGTCTCTATAACTTCTGCCCGGTGCGCATTGACATACTGAAGAGTAGAGGGGAAAAAAAAACTCAGAATATTCAGCATCGTGCACATCCATCTAATGATAAATCATTTATCAAAACAGCTCTGCAAATTCAGAAATCTTCCTCACTTCAAAACTTTCTCCTCCACTTCAATGTATATTTTTGACACTCCGCCTGCTCACAATAATGATGCATTTGTAGACTAACTTCAACAGCTAAATAAATTATTCTGTGTTTCTATGTAAAACTCTCCTGATCAGCATATTGCCATTTCAGAACAGAAAAACGCCTAATAAATATTTTGTACTTGAATCAAATTAAGGATTCATTAGTTTACTGTCTGAAGTGCTCAAATGTGAAATGTGCCTTTCTGTTCTCAGCAGAGGAAAAAAAAAATAGTTTTAGGAAATTTTCATCAGTTTTTAACCTTGAAAAGAAGAAACTCGAGATTCAACCAGAGATTGTTTTTAAGCACAGAACAGCAAAACCAACAGAAAATACATTATAGGCAATCATAAAAAAAAAAAATCCCCAATGTAAAAGGTAGCATTTATTCCTAAAGTCATGTTCTGTTTTTATGTTATGTTTTTTTTCCATTTTATTTTTTTTTATGGCTTTTATTTTCAGATTCACCATTTAAATGTTAAATGAAATATAAATCACGAGCAATAAATGAAAATTTAATTTAATTAAAAATAGATTATTATATATTTTGCAAATGGGAAATATGTGTAGATAAGTCGTAATGGATTGCGTTGCCATTTCTCTTTTCCTAAATGAGTGTGTTTTGTATGGTTGTTTCTTACTGGGTCTCATTAAAATTTTAAAAACTGCTATTTTGATTGTCAAGTGCTTGAAAGACAGCGGCGAAAACGCAACACTTAAGTTTCAATTGTGTCCTATTCATATTTAATGATCGTCATTTGTCATCTGTTTTTATTTCCAGAATTATGTCGAATGTCGAGCTCTTATGCCTGACGCTTGGAATTATTTAAGGTTGTTTCTTCCTTGAAATCTTAATGCCGTAAGATCTGAATATTTAAGAACGAGACGTAAATAAAGGAAATTGTTTTCGCGCAAATGTTGTTAAACTAAATTATTCGCTTTAGCTTGTTCAAGAATTGTTTCATTAGAGGAAAATTGATATAAATGACTATTAACTTGCATTTTTTAAGGCTTCCATTCCATTTATGAATGTAGGTTATGCATTACCAATTTTTTTTAATTTTTTGATATATCAACTTGAATTGGACCAGTTTTTTGGCAATGGAGTAGGTACAATCTTTTTCTACTTTTTTTGTAGAAATTTAACACATCTAGCCTAGGGGTGCATAACTTTTTCTTATCTGGGGGTCACAGTAAAAATAAGGGCGGGGTCACACTAGCGAGAGTGATGCAAGAAACTCGCGCCTCAATACTTAGCACTGCCACCGGCACTCGGGACCGGAGCTGTGTAGAAATACATGCAGCCGCACGCTCCAGTCCCGAGAACCGGTGGCAGTGCCAGGTATTGATGTGAGAGACTCGTGCAAGTTTCTCGCATCACACACGCAAGTGTGACCCTGGCCTAAAAGTGGTATTCCCATCTGAGCAATTTCAGGTATAGAGCCAACACGCTATAAATGTTTAATAGGAACACCACCCACCCCTTGTGGCGACCCTTAAATATTCCAAGGCCATGCATGTCTTTAAGTATCTAGAATATATGCATGATCACCTCTTCACTTCATCTCCTCCTCTAAGGGGTAGGAGTAAAAAAATGGAACCCCCATCTCTTAAAAAATGGTGTCATAGCCTGTGGACATGCAATGAATTTCATCACAATACTTTATTAAAGGGGAACTCTTCATGGAGTTATGCCAAGGTGGGGTGAAATACTCGGGGAATGTAGAAGCAGCATAGAGAGAATCCTAATAATGTAATGTCTCTTGACATCTGCACAACATATTAACAGATTCCCTGGATCTCTTAATCGGCCCTTCTTTCTGAACTATTAGAAAATTGGTAAGCATATCCATGTCCTAATGTTTGATTATCTGACCGACTAGCATGGAGGGCCAGAGAAAGTCTTGAAGCTACAGGTTGGCCATTTCTAGCTTGAAGGACATGTTTTGGAGGGAATCTGTAATTGCAAAAAACGCTATTAACCTGCATATATAGCATTAATCTATAGGTTAATAGCATTCTTAAGCTGTTTGGCCACCGCACTGAAAGCCCAGCTGCCGTCAGTAAATGTACTTTGCTCCTCTCGGAAGTTTCCGGCATTCAGTCGGAAGGCACGGCTTCAGGGATCTCCTACTATGTAGTGAGCAGTGGCTGTAACTGCACTCTGGCACAGACTGACAGGCGGTTATGCAACGTACCAATGCTGAGCCGGCGGTCAGTAAGTGCACTGCTATACTCACTGCTCACAGTGTCTGAAGCCCTGCCTTTATGACTGACAGCCACAGGATGTTGGAAGGAATAAAGTTAATTTCCTTCTGGTAGCCAGGCTTCCATTTGTAACATGGCATGGGGTGGTAGTGAGGTGAGGTACTCATTTATTACGACCCAGCACATTACAAGAAGGTGGGGGTCCTGGCTGGGTGTGTGGACTTTGTCTAATGGGGTGCTGTAACCCCTGCAGGCCTCATGATACCAATGACTTTGACTGACCAGGACCAGATGTTAGGAAGTTCAATGAGGGAGACCACCACTCAAAAATTAGCAGTGTTTTACTCAGCATGAACTTGGTGGGGACTATATACAACAGATAGTGGGTGCCTAACTTCATGAACGTTTCTTTCACAATATGGAGTACCTTCACACACAATCCCTCTACCTCTTTAAGCTTACTTGTTCCTGCCGCAAGTCTATCTGGCTTTGCCACCTCCCAGCACAGTGCTACAGTCCGATTAGTGAGAGTCTTATTCTCTACCCACAGTTCCACGTCCTCTTCCCTCTTAAAGGAACTACTTTGCCAATATGGCCGGTACTTCTCAACTTGTTGACTCGTTGAAACTTCTGCCCAGGGCACGCTCTTCTTCTCACATTCTCTGTTCTTTAATGGCCTGGTACTTCTCTGAGTTACAAACATGCGGCTTTACTGCTAAGCGTCCTGTCCTAGGACCTGTCTCCAGTTGATCACTTTGTCATTCAGTCACTTCTCCTTTCTTTACTCCAGATCTCGCTATCCACTGTCTCAGTCTCCAATCATATCAGAGACATTCACATCATGCGGCTCTGCTTATCAGACATTAGGTCTACTTCTGGCCCATGCTGGGCCCTATCTCACTTCTTGACAGGAAACTATCTCTGTCCCTTTACTTTTAGACACTCCCACTCTGGGTTACTCCCAAAGATTAACCATAACTCTCCCTACTGTAAATCGAACCATAACACCATAACTAATAATGCATGTCACAGTACACATTACATATTAAAATACGCTGCAACAGTACATCTGTCTTCAAGGGGGAACGTGAACAGTATGTCCATCTCCTAACACAAGGCAGTGGCAGCACAGCTTTGGAGCGCTACTAACCTGCACATTAACCCCTTATCTGCAGATTTATAGCGTTTGTGACATGACAGATTCCCTATATCCTCGCAGTTGGTTTGAATGAATGGCTTAAAAAGGACACCTGTCACTTGCTTAAAAAACTCCTACACAGACAACTTGTGATGCAGAATATGGTCCCAGTGACTAAAGCAACTTTAGTAAGATTGGGGTAAAAGTTATTCTACCACTTAGTGTCATACAAACCTTGTTACTCCTAATATGAAGCAGTAGAGGTGAATTTACACAATCCACTTTGGAGTTGAAAAACTGTTACGAGCATGAAAATTTTTACTACATTTTCTCAAAATTTTAATTTTCTTTTATGCCTAATTTTGTAGGGTAATAGTGTATTGGTATATGCAGCTCAATCTAAAGACCTTTCAGGGTCATTTTCAGTTTTCTAATAAAATTTAAATGTAATTTTTAAAAAAGTTTTAGTGATTTCAAATTTTTCATCACCAGGAAATCGTCTAATTTTTCTTTCGGCTAGACAGGCGTAAAAGAAAGCAAAAAGCAAAGAATGCTAAACGTTGTGCTGGAATCATCTCCATTAACTATACCTTGGATAAAGGGCAGAAATCAATCAAATGTTGAACAGATTAACTTATCACCTAGTTAAATAGACTGTCAGTTTGGGCCGTCTTTTCTTGGCAGGGTGAATTCAAATGCATGCAAATTTCCCTCGTGGCTGACTACCAAGTATGGTGGAGCTGTCATATAGTCATGACATGCAAAAATACATTAGCATTTTTTGTAAAAAAAAATGCATTAAAAACCTGAATTGGGGATTTTTATCCTTTACATTCAAATCAGAATAGCCATATTTATAAGTATTTTGTTTTTATTATTATTATTATTATTATTAATTGCTATTATTTAAGACATCCATCCAACAATTAACAATGACTACATAAACCGGTTGGGGTCCCATGTGCCATCATTGTTTAGAGTCAGTGTTCCGGAAGTCATGCTTGTCACTTTCACTTGAAGATACAAAAAAATGATTAGAAATATGAAAAGAACCAATTACAGAGATGGTTGCGTTAGGAACTTGTGAATGTGTAACCACAATGAAGTCTCCCTGTCATTATCATAATTGAAAGGAGTGGGCAGAATTCATAAAATGTTTTCCTGCCTAAACTGAAGACTGCAAACAAATTGATCTCAGGAATACTCCAGACTGATTACTCGGAAAACCTTTACCCTATCTTATAACTCAAGGGTCTTCAGATGGTCACAAAATATAGACTTGTGAAATATAATAGCACAGACAGAATATCTGGATACAAATGTCTACTTTGTAGAGCATGCTATAAAAGAAAATATGTTAAAGAGCCTTTTCAATCACCGTTAGTGTTGAGAGAACATGCTCGGATAAAGTTTTATCGGAGCATGCTCAGGTGCTAACCGAGTGTCTTCGACGTGCTCAAAAAATATGTTTGAGTCCATGTGGTTGCGTGTCTTGCGGCTGTTTGACAGCCTCAACACCTGCAGGGATTATCTGTTTGTTAGGCAATCGCTTCATGTGTTGCGCCTGTCGAACAGCCCCAAGACATGTAACTACGGGGAATCGAACATATTTTTCGAGCACACCCAAGACACTCGGTTAGCACCCGAGCGTGCTCCAATAACACCTTCTTCGAGCACGTTCTCTCATCACTAATGATGATTGAAAAGGTTCTTTAGCGGTGATTGAAAAGGCTCTTTGCCCGCATAACCTTATCCAAGCATGTTCACTCATGACTAATCACCGCCAATATTTCGAACATTATTTTTAGAAGACAAAAAAATGGAGGCAGCACACGAGTAAATGATGAAAAAAGTGCTATTTAACAGCCCAAAGTGGCGACGTTTCGGCTCAGAGATGTGAGCCTTTTTCAAGCCATGCTTGAAAAAGGCTCACATCTCTGAGCCGAAACATCGCCACTTTGGGCTGTTAAATAGCACTTTTTTCACATTTTACTGGTGTGCTACCTCCATTTTTAGTCCTCTACATTGAGGTTTGGTTCGGGACTCAGGTACGCTGTCTGCCAATTGCTACTTTTTCGCTTTTTTTTCTCTAACATTATTTTTAGAGATGAGCAGATCTTTTGAAATTTGATTTGACCAGATTCCCCCGAAATTTTCCAAGCAACCAAAAGTATTCCGAAGTGACCAATTGCCCTGAAAAACAAGTATGACGCTTTTCTCTTTTCCTACCACAATCCAGGGTATCGGAACGAAATCTGTACCAGACCTCTCTACTAAGAAATGCTTTTTATAATCCGGATACTTTCTACCTCCGCACTCCCTGCAGCTAACTCTGTGATTGTATATCTTTATGAAATCAGCACTAACTACAATAAGCGCTAGTACTTGCTCTTAACTTCTCACTGTGGCCTGCGGGGAAAAAAAGAAAAAAAACAATTCATAGGAAAATAAAATTATCTGTCTGAACCCTGCTAAAATGATAGAGAAAAAAGTGTATTTTTATTAATAACTATTATTATTGTTATTTATTTTGACTGTGCAATTTTTTCTTTTTTAATGAAATTTCATCACTCATGTACATTTCCGGAGGAAAAAAAAAATGAAAAGACTTTAAGGCGTAACCCATTTCATATATCATCTTTCTAGGGAATGGGTAGAGAATGGAAATATAAAAAAAAAATAATAATCAAGGTTGTAAATGCAATATCTATGGCATTAACTCCTAAGGCCATCTAAATTAGTTTTCTAATCTTCTGATAGTGTTGTATGTTTTTCAACAAGCAAATGTAAGCCACCCAGAAAATAGATGGCAGCCTGAGGAAATGAGGAGATACTTTCTTTCTGAACATTTTATCCTAAACTGATATCGCAAACAACAATAGGAATTATCAATTTCCCGAAGCTTCTCAATTACTATTAGGAACTCAAAATAACTTCATAAAAGAGATCAAGACAATATTCCAATTCTAGTATTCTGATTTCTAAGTGACGCAACTATATACAGTGATCAACCATAACATTAAAACCACTGACAAATGAAGTCCGAACGTGTATTTTCTTGTGACAATGGCTCCTATCAAAAGGTTGGGATATACAGGATTTGGCATCCACGTCAGTACTTTGTAGACGCCAGACCAGGACAGTGCAAACTTCCTTGCCTATATCTTGGGCACCTCTTGTGACTACTGAGCTCCAGCAACGTAATAATGTGACCAAGGGTTTCGCCCTTCCGGCTTTGTCAAGGGCATGCTCTGCGTCAGGCATGTTTTTTAACTTTGAAAGGATTTTATAACATTTTTTTAAACATCTATGTATGTAAAATACATTGAACGTAATAAATTAATCCTTACTGTTTTACACCATGGGTTGGAAACTGTTTTTCCTATAGAAATTTCATTGAATTCTGTGCATTGTGGAGGAGCAGAAGCTGATCCATAGTGGTTCTAATGGAGACATCTATCTTATTACACCCCTGAATAGACTATAAGAATATCTAACTTGTGATTACTAGGCCGCCATGACCTCAAGATGTGACCTAGGGTTTCGCCCTTCTGGCTTTGTCCAGGGCAAAATGACAATCACAGGGACCTTCAGCCAGACCTCGACTGCAATCGTAACCGATTTGGTTTCACGCGATTCTGATGCAGGCGGCTGGCTGAAGATCATTGACAGCAGCTTTTATTTCACTCTATGTTCTCTCTAGCCCGGGGCACCTTGTCATGAGCAGGCCTCAAAGTTATCTTTGCAAATAGCCGCCATTGAAGAGTGTCCCACTATTTTATGTATTCTGTTCTGCAAACCTATCTCCATGGACACTCTCAGCATGCATGGCAGGGCAGGGATGAATGAAGGAGGCAGGATATGGAGCTGCGGGCGGGGGCCCACCGGAGGATTCTCCGGTGTCCCGATGCCCCAGTCCGACCCTGTCCAAGGAAGTAAGCAGCAAGCTCTGTGCGTAGATCTATTCTGCTTCCATGCTTAATTCTCTCCTTTCTCTCTGTTCCCTACATCCTGCAAATGTACGAAATGTATGTTAGGAGAAATAAAAGAGTATAACTGCAGGACAGGACTACACAAGGTTTGTTTGTAGTCTGTTGCCATGGAAGTAGGATTGGTATACTAGAATACATATTTTGAAAAATAGCTTTTTCATTTTTCAGCCACTAACAAGGGTGGTCATAACTAAGTAAACCAGGACCTACAATTAAAGAGTAACCATTGTTTTTTTTTTTTTTTCTTAAATCAATAATGCACATGAAAATTACCAACATTATAATATTACTTATTAAAGAAATCACTTATTTCTCCTCCCTGGTTTATCACTCTTTCTCAAAATTCTCAATTCATGGGCAAAATGTATCTTCAGTAAATATAGATTTCTTCATTACTGAGATAGGAGATGACAGTTGGTGCTCGTAAAGTTCTACGGAGAACTGTGAACTTAAAGCGGAACATTTGTGTGTGACTCTTGCTCCACCCTCTTCCCCTTTCCATTGAATTCTAGAAGCACCAACTGTCATCTGTTATATCAGTAATGGGAACGTTTGTATTCACCGAACACAGATGTTACCGATGAATTGGGTGCGAAAGATCAAACTAGGAGGAGAAAGAAGTACATTTCTTTGACAAATCATATTACAAAACTTGCTGATTTTCATGCGTACCATTGATTTATGAAATAAAAATGAAGACGACGGTAAGTTCCATGTAAAACAATAAAATGGAAACATTTCAATGTGATCATTCACTTCAAAAGAAGTTTTGTTCTGAACAATGCATAAACCACAGACCTTGTTGCCGGAGTTTTGGAATAGTTCTGTTTTTTTCCCCAGAACAAAGTGTCTTCAATATTGTGTTACAATACTACAGAAACATTTTAAATAAAAACAGCTATTCATAACCTCAGTGTCAAAGAAATAATGGTTCTAGAAGGAGCTTTTGCCTAGAAAGAGTTATTGCTAGGGGAATATCAGTATCAGAAGAGTCTGAAATCTGAATTACGAATGAGATGATTCCATAAATACAGCTTGTCTCAAGTTAGACATTACCTGGGCTGGTCAAAATAGAAAAACACATATATAACATTAGATTTAATTTGCGTTAGAATTTTTGTGACCATTACTTAAAATGAAAAATTATTTAAAAAATTGCAATAGGAACAATTATGCTAAAAACAATGAGTAAACCTAACTATAATATGGACGCCACATATCTACTGTTACATATACAGTCATGGACGAAGTGTTGGCAGATTTGAAAAAGTTCCAGAAGATGAAGTATTTCTTCCAGAAACCTATTGAAATTACACGTTTTGTTATACACGTGATTATTTCCTTTGTGTATTTTGGAGCAACATAAAAAAAACAGAATAAAATGCAAATTGGACATAATTTCACACACAATCCCAAAAATGGACCAGACAAAATTAATGGCACTTATCCGAAATTGGGGGTAAACAGCTTTGTTTCAGGCATGTGATGCTCGTTCAAACTCACCTGTGACAAGTAACAGGTGTGGGCAATATGAAAATCACACCTGAAACCTGATAAAAAGGGGGAGAAGTTGACTCAGTCTTTGTATTGTGCTTCTGTGTATTGTACACTAATCATGGAGAACAGAAAGCGAAGACAACTGACTGAGGACTTGAGAACCTAAGGTAACAAGTCCAGGTATCGAGGTAACATGTCCATCTCCAGAGATCTTGATGTTCCTTTGTCCACAATGCACAACATAATCAGGAAGCTTACAACCTACAGCACTGTAACTAATCTCCCTGGATGTGGGCGGAAGAGAAAAATTGATGAAAGGTCGCAACGCAGGATAGTCAGGATGGTGGATAAACAGCCCCAATCAAGTTCCAAAGAAGTTCAAGCTGTCCTTCAGGCTCAGGGTTCATCAGTGTCAGCGTTGACATTTGAATGAAATTAAATTCTATGGCAGCAAACTCAAAAGCACCCAAATGCTGACAAAGAGACATAAAAAAGCTAGAATGCAGTTTGCCAAACTGTACATAAGTAAGTCAAAATCCTTCTGGGAAAGCATCTTGCGGACAAATGAAATCAAGATAGAGTATTTTGGAAAAGCACATCATTCTACTGTTCACCAAAAATTGAATGAAGACTACAAAGAAAAGAACACAGTACCTACAGTCAAATATGGTGGAGGGTCAAAGATGTTTGGGGTTGTTTTGCTGTCTCTGGGACTGGGAGCCTTGACAGTAGAAGGCATCAGGAAATCTGAAGATTACCAAAGAAGGGCCCAGTGTCAGAAATCTGTGTTTGTGTCCTAGGTCATGGGTCTCTCAGAAGGACAATGACCCCAAACATACTTCAAGAAGCACTCAGAAATAGATGCAACAAAAGAGAGTTCTGAAATGGCTGTCAATGAGTCCGGATCTAAATTCCATTGAATACCTGTGGAGAGATCTTAGAATTGTTGTTAGGAGAATGCACCCTTCAAATATGAAAGACATGGAGCAGATTGCAAAAGAAGTATGTAAGGAGCTTGTTGATGGGTAAAGGAAGTGATTTATTACAGCTATTTATTCCAAAGTGTGTGAAACCAAATATTAAGTTGAGGGTGTCAAAACAACAATTTTGTTGGGGCCATTCTTGAGGTTTTGTGTGAAATGATGTCCTATTTGCCTTTTTTCTTTGTTTTTTTTCTGTTGTTTCAATACACACAAAGGAAATAAACGTGTGTATAACAAAACGTGTAATTGCAATAATTTTCTGGGAGAAATACTTCATTTACTGGAACAATTTCAAGGGTGCCAAAACTTTCAGCCATGACTGTATATTTCTTTGCAACCAATTAGTGTTATTTGTTTATTCCGTTATCCTAAATAATTAGCATTTTTGTTCCACTTTTTGTGTTTGGGTGATAATATACACAAAATAAAACTATTGCTGACTCCAAACGGAAATGTTATAAAACCTTCCTCTATTTTTTTTTTCTTCTAGTTTACCAGATCTTTTACTTCATGTGAAACTCTTGAAATAAAATCCCTTGAGCTATCCCTTCATAGACACCAAACATCAATAGAAAGGAAAAAGTAGAACATTCAGGGAGTTTTCTGAAATGAATTGGATACTTGTCTATCTTTATATTCAGCTGGGCATTCACGAGAATCTATGATGAAAAGTGTTACAATTTTTTTGAATGCTCCATACAAATTACTAGCTGTTTTCAACCTTACAATAAGATACTTGTAGAGTTTTCTTGCTTTGTTATGTATATATTTTTTTAAGTTAATTCAGTATGATATTGTTTCATTATTGTGGAGCTTAGCATATTTCATTATTGTGGAGCTTAGCATAGACTGTTTTGCGTCAAATTAGGATATCAAGGTGTTATCATTAAAATTAGGAACCAGAATTAGGCTGCAAAGATTGGATTTTTTTTTGCTACAGTTGAAAAAAAAATATAATTTATTTTTAAATAACTACATTTACAAATTTTGCCTAATATTCAGGCAGCATTTAAGGTGGACCTTTTGCCAAATTTTCCATGATGAACTGGACATGCTGAAATAGTGGATGCTCGGTGGAATAAAATTGGAATTTTTGTTTATTTTTTAAAATTTTGCCTCTCTAATTTCCCTCGGGATCAATAAATTCTTTCCTTTGAATGGTACTGCCTGTTTATGATTGGTCAGCATCCTACAAGTAGAGGAAGTACACGCCCCCAGTGAAAACTGTCTGATAACACCCAATTAGACTTTTAAAAAGTTAACTCATTAGGTGCCAAATACTTTGATTGCTAATATAGCCTCATTGAAGAGTCAAAATAAAAAAATTAAAATTATTCCACTCTGCACCCATTAATACATTCTGTATCCAGTTCAACTTGAAACATTTGGTGAAAGGTTCTCTTTAACGTCATACCACCTTCTTATTGCCACACTTTGCTTCAAAAAATTGAAACCAAATTTTTAAGCACATTTGGGGCATACTCACGCATCTTAAAAGGTCACTGTCGTTTCAACAAACTTTGCATAAATCAATAGTACAAGCAAATGTAAGAAACTTATTATATCTGCCAGGTCCCCCATGCCTTCCAACCCAGCAGCATTCACTTATTCATGAGTAAATTCCCTGCCTAACCAGCCCTGTATAATGTTTTTCTGTAAAAATGTTGTTTAAAAAACAGCATTTACAGTATATTGTCCCTATTTTCTATGCTAATGAGGGTTTTCACTGGTCTATGGGGCCCCTGAGTTGCCCCTGACTAGTCAGCCTTGTTTCCATGTTATCACACCTCATTCAGTTGAAACCAATGGACCCCTTCTGCATCCTGCTCGGGGGCCCACCAAGGCCCTTGAGCCCACTGGAAAGTTCTCCGGTGTGCCGATGCGATAGTCCAACCCTAGCTGAGAAAGTCTTAAGCACAGAATAGAGAACTTAGTAGAACTTTGTTCTGGCTGTCACTGGACCATTGTGACTAAGTATATTTTTCTGCCTGAGAGTTGTGCATTCTGTGAATACTGCTGGACTTGTCAGAGTTGTCAGCCCAATGGGAGCTAAAGTGAGTAGGATAGAAACTAGACTCATATCCTGGGGAAGTTACAGTATAAAGAGAACCTTTATGGTCATGATTAAGGGAGCTTAGTCTCAAGAAGTGCATTGAGATTCACGCCCATATGGTTTGTGCTGAAGTTTGTATCCTCTACATTACAAGTTTGTGAATAAAGAAACCTTTTTTTCACGGATTCGGTGAAGCTGGACATTTTCTTCTTTTGGATAAAAGGAACCTGTCAGCACAATTTTGTAATGTAAGTTAAATGCATAACTGTAATGGTGTTGTAATACAGATTAAATTGATACCTTTGGTGAAGAAATGCTCCTGGCGGTTCTTCTTTAATCACCATTTGAAGTTTTCTGCTAATTAGATTTTGGTGCACAGAGGCCGGACTGTATTCTGTGTCTCCTCCTCTCCTTCAGTGACTCCCAGCCCCTCCACGTGCCTCCAGTCTGTAAGTCCTTAGTCCCTCCGCCTGCCCCGGGTCTGTGAATGACCGGCCTCCTCTGTTAGAAATCTCAGCATTGACCTGTCATTCAAACACAGGAAGTAGAAGACCCAGTGCACAGTCCGGCCCCTGTGCATCAAAATCTAATAACAAGAAAACTTAAAATGGTGATTAAAAAAGAACAGCAAAGTTGATTTATTCACCAAAGCTATCAATTTAACCAGTATTAAGGCGTAATTGCAGCTATGTCTTCACTTCATATTCCAAAACTGTGATGACAGGTTCTTTTAAATTGAGAAGGAAGTGTATAGATCATGGTCATTATACAGTAAGACTTGTGTTTAGTTTAGTTTAATCTCAAAGTTGTGTTTAGTTTAATCTCGAAGTATAGTGGACTAAACAGGAGTGTGATATCTGGAATAGAGAATGAAAAGCTACTAGTGATAGTGTCAGAATGGTAGTGACGCCATTTGGAACTTCCAAGTACTGAAAATCGGTGGGAAGTCAGCACTGTCTGAAGGTTAGTGTGAAGTCATCACTTGTTTGAGGTCCCGCAAAGTTAAAACTGACCTGGGAGAGAAAGTGCCAGTGTTGGACTCTAAAGACTGTTGACGTTTTGTTCTGGAACAATCAAGCAGTAGTGCCATGCAAAATGTAACCACCAAGCCTTAGTACAATATATAGTTATAGTAACCAGCAAGCATGTTGTGCCATTGTCTGTGAAAAAAAGAAAAAATCTTCAATCTTCTGTTTTAACCAATTTGGGTATGTGTGATTGGATACCCAAGCTACTGCAATGCCCTGCACATGGGGTAAGCAATATAGCTTATCAGAAGAACTATACTACAATTCATATTGGAGGTATTTGCTATTATTATTATTATTATACCTACTACATGTTGGGATAGGATCTTGGAAATGATAATACCCCTTTAAAGCTTTAAAATGCATTTCTCACAGACCCCCTTGTAGCTCAGTTTTAAAGTACAGGGACTATGCAATGCTGGGAGACTGGAAAAATGAGTAACAGGGCTCTGAACATAAGATATTTCACTCCTTAAGACCACCAGGGATGTTGTCACTAACCCCTTTACCCGCCTAGAACCTTAATGTTTAAGTACTTATTCTCTTGGGGGTACATATGATGTCTCTAGAGGGTACCTACATAACCTAAATGCTGTCCTTTTATTGCCCTTTGATTATAGAGGGCACTTACCTTGGAAACAATGAGAAAATTTGCCCTAGGCCACCAGGGACATTAATCTGAATCCCATCACCCCATCATAGGCCTGATGGGACGTTGGCATCAACCCTTTCAGTGCCATAAACCAGGATTGACAACCACTTAAGATAACAAAAAAATGGAAACAAAAGGTTTGTCAAGCAATTTAAAGCAAAGCAATTCAATTGTATTAACTTCAGATAAGAACGAGTTACTGCTTTCTCTGCAGGAAGGGTTTGCCTATGAATTATGAGAACACAATTTTATAAAATATTTCCTTCTTTTTTTTTCAGTTCAGCGTAATGGAAAAGATGGAATTAGAGGTCTTTAGAATGATTTGACTTTGATATTTTACAGCAAACATGACTTGTTTGTTTTGGCTTTTGTACAAATAGAGTTTGATTTAATACCTCATCTCGAATACCATATGTGTTTTCCGCTATTTAGACTATCATTAGCAGAATTCTTTTGCAATTGTGGAGGTTGAATGAATCCAACGCAGCTGTAATAAATTCAGGATGTTTCACAAACGGAAGATCGAGGGAGTTTAAAATTTTTCATTTTCTGGTTTTGTTTTAGGACTGATGCACACGGCCGTACTATGGGTTTCTTCTTTAGATAGTGTAGCGTGACTAAAGGTTGTATAGTCGACGGGAGGTATGTATCCCAGGGATGGATGCTCCCTGCGATGTAACCCGGAGTGTTTTTGCACATAAAGCAATAAGGAGTTGCTCAGTATAGTTGGGTCCGGGTTACGGGTAGCTATGAGAGATGGGAGGGTCTGGCTACCCATATACCTCACCCCTGGGTAAGGGGCATAACCATGCCTATCTGTTTGTTTCAGGACCTGTGGTGATGTCACAACCACATGTCTAATCATGTGATGGGTTCCTGGGTGTGATTTCAGGCTACATAATGGAGGTGTGTTTGGCACATGAGAGTTTGAGTGATTGTGTGAGTGTCTGTCAGGGTGGACACACTTCCGTGTGTCCTGGCAGGACACTGCAGAATGGCCTGTGTGTTGGACGGTTCCAAGTGGGGATGTCCTGGAAGCACACAGAGACCATTCCAGGCTGGAGAGCCTGCGTGCTGGACATAGCACGGACAGTTGGTGTTGGAGGCTCCTGGGAGTGGAGTTGTACTGGAAGCACCTGGAGACCGTAGACCTGGACGGTCTGTGTTGAGGACCTGGGACTGACCTGAAGTCAGTGTAAGGAGTGGAACTTCTGAGAGGTAACCCCGGACAACAGGATTATAATATACAGCAGAGAAGCCTATCTGCTACGTGAACTGTCTAATGTTTCATGGCTGTAATGAAATGGACTGTACCCTGTCTGGTTTATGCGGAGTTTAAATAAACCATATGGACTGATATGTGTGAGATATCGTGCCTGAAGTGTTTATCCTGCTGCCAAGCGAGTATCCCCAAGACCCGTAGTGGGTGAAACGCTACAATAGTCATCATAGGGCTTCCATAAATGAGTCCTCGACTGCACCTCTATATGATCTTGATTTTATATGAAGGTGGTTAGATCTTTTTCTGTTAGATTTGTAACAGAAAGAATCAAACAGATTCTTTCTCTAAGAACCCAAAAGACAAAAAGTGTCATGTTTCATCACTCTTCATAAGGAAGTGGTACTGTAATACTAAGCACGATTATAGTGCTAGCATAAAGAAATAGAATTTCACAAAATTTAATCTTCTGGTTGCAGATACTTTTATAAAAATGAGGTTGATTAAATTGTAGACTTTACTTTCTATTTTCTAAGTAGTATACACAACACGCTTAATGGTTACAGTCCATTTATTGTTAGGCACAAAAACTTGATGGTTGCAATAAACATAAGTTGACACTATTCCCCTTGTAAGTTGCTGTCCCCACCTGATGACTGGTAATACTTGAATGTTCTAGAACATAAGATGAACAATGCTATCAAAGTTTAAATATTAATTTAGAACGCTCAATTTTTACTTCACACCGGACTCAAAATAATGTTGCCGTCGCACGGTTCACCATAACTTGACACTGCATGACAATCAACTCAGAATGTAAGTTGCATAAATCAGATTTAGTTAAAGAGGGAGAGGATCACACACACATTCATTCTTCGTTTCCAGGACGGAAACATCCAGGTCATCTCACGAGCCTCAGAACTGGTCATCATCTCCTTCCAGGCTGACGTCCTACACAACTTCTACTAGACCCAACAATAACCTCCCAAGGAGGATATCATCTATCATGTAGGCTTCCTTCCAGGCTGACATCCCTCACAACCTACAAATGACTCCCCAAAACCGATACTTCCCAAATCAGAAAGTAAGCTCAGTAAGCTTAAGAATAAAACTACGATCACAGCTCTGCCAATTCTCCCTGAAAGGGAATCTATCAGTAGGGTCGACCATCCCAAGCCATTTATATGGGTATTTAGGTCATATAAAGTCGAATAAAATGCTACCTTGATATATGTGATCCAAAGTCTTATACCTTAGAAATCCAATTTCTTAATATGTAAATGAGCTGTTAAGATCTTTGGGTCGGACAGAAATCTCTCCAAGAATACGCCTACAGAGCTTAAACATGCTAAACTTGGCCAAGTTTTTTTTTGTGTTTTCAATGAAGACAGAAAGGAGAAAGATGCTACTAGTAACATATGGCTACAGCTCATCTGCCCTAAAAACAAAAGGAAAGGCCGCTGAAATTTCGTCATCTGGATCCTACTTTACTTCATCTACAGGGAAAGTTGGTAAATGCCTGTACACATCAGATGGCTGATGATGATACCACCAACTTTCACCTAATGTGTATGGAGACCTTAAAGCTAGCCATAGCCAACATTTGAAATGTTTCATATATTATTCCAAAATCATTGGAACACATTGGTCAATACCCTTCCAAGAAAATAGCAAGATCTTATTTATTAAGCCTCACAAAAAGAAACTAAAAGGTTAAATAATCAATTTGATATAAGAAACAATCATTCCCCTTAATCCTAAATAAACCAAATAAATTAAGTTTAGTTTTGCAAAATATATTTTCACTTTATGTTTTATTTTTTTTTTATGTGCCTCTTTGCAGGAGAGTGTGCAAAGAAATCCCTTTTGTACTCCCACACAAGCGTCCTTTGGATGCATAGATTGACTAATATCAGCTCATTTGCACACATTTGCGTTTCATACACCCACGCCCCGGCAGTTGATTGATAGTGGTATCACTGTACCATATGGTGACTGTTTTCATTGGCTGAGTCCTCTCTTTACAAACTCTGCTTCCATCCTGCGCTCCTCATTCCAACCATTGTTGCTTTATTCTACCAGCCGTATAAGGTACAGTTCAATGCACCTGTTAAATGGTAACTTAAAATTAATTATGGATCCTTCGTTCAAGATCTGGTTTCTCCATGAAGTCTTAAAAGATAATATTATAGACTGGCCAAAAATACTTTCATGTTTTCCCAAAAGATAGACATGATGAATGGAGGATGTGCTGTAGTTCATCAGTCTGGGTGTATTTCCTACACCACCTGCATGGTATCCATACATCTAGGGAATTATTTATGACCAAAATAATTATCATCAGTTGAGAGATGAATTTAATATTGACCAGTGCACCATAGTGAGCAAAGGATAAAGAGGCAACTAGATATGGAGACGCTATAGTACATGTGGAGCTCAGGAAACCATATATTTCCTAGTTTCCTGTTTTTTGGGGAAAAACTGAGAATGGGGTGAAAAATCATCTCTTTGTTTTCTTCTATGATGATGTCATTATGGGCTGATTCAATAATATTGTTGCTTTGATCCCATATATGACAGTGTACTATGCATGTGATGACATCATGCTATTGCTAATTTGAGTAAAATGCAATCCCTATACCAGAGTATAGCTGTTTCTATATGTTTAGAGCAGGGGTCTCCAGTTGGTGACTTTTGTGAGTAGCCCTGCACGGAATAGCAGATATGGATGCTCATATACTGACAGGGAGGAGGGATAATTATGGTAAGCTGGAGATAAGGTAATAATGGCATAAGAGAGGGGACACAAGACCTGGGTGTGCTTTCTATGCTGAACCATTGGATGTCATTATAGCTCTGGGTATCACTACAGTAGGGGGCTCTAGATGTGGCTCACTACCATCTCACAGAGCTGAATTTGGGTCTCATGGTGAGAAAGGTTGGGGGCCGCTGGATTAGAGAATCTTAAGGTCGACCCCATATACACTCTCTAAGAGCATGTAGAAGTCACAGAGAAAGAACCCTGCAAACTGGCAGATCCAGCCTATCCATGACGTTATTGAAGTGTCACAGCTAGTCTACAAAAGGTCACAATACACAGGATCATTTGGCGTTCTTGTTTTCTCTATGAGGGAGATGCTGCTAGAATGAGTTTACCTTCCCTTCCAACAAAGGGATCGGGGTGATTGAATTCCCATCGCTCGATCTTTAGGTCTTCCCTGGAGGCAGACCCAAACACATTAGGTGGCTTGGCAGTTCCACTGAAATCATTGTGTTTGACCAATATTTATTTAAGTGTATTGAGGTCTTTAAAGGGAACCTGTCACCCCCAAAATCGAAGATGAGGTAAGCTCACCAGCATCAGGGGCTTATCTACAGCATTCTGTAATGCTGTAGATAAGCCCCCCCGATGTATCCTGAAAGATGAGAAAAAGAGGTTAGATTATACTCACCCAGGGGCGGTCCCAGTCCGGTTCTGGTCCGATGGGTGTCACGGTCCGGTCCGGGGCCTCCCATCTTCTTACGATGATGTCCTCTTCTTGTCTTCATGCTGTGGCTCTGGCACAGGCGTACTTTGTCTGCCCTGTTGAGGGCAAAGTACTGCAGTGCACAGGCATCGGGCCTCTCTGACATTTCCCAGCACCTGATGCTGGTGGGCTTAGCTCACCTTCAATTTTGGGGGTGACAGGTTCCCTTTAAAGGCAGCTTAAGTTCTTATATCCTTTTGGGGCACCTGCACATCATTGGCTCAATGACATAGGATCTCAGTAAGAACAGCTTTTGCCCTGGTAGAAATACCCGTCCTTGTATTATTTGCCATGTCCATTCTACTGAAGTATCGGCATCTTTAAATGTGTCACACCTTTATTTTGGGGGTATCTAATATTAAATCCACCAGCCTCATATAACTTCTATGGATCTTAACAACATTATAAACAAAAGGGCACAGTGCCTATTTACTGTCTTTCATTTTAACATTGACCTTCAAAAAAGTTTCACCAAAAATAGTAGAATTGAAAAGGTTTTTCCAAAGGCACCTTTTAAAAAATTGCCAAAGAACGGACATATAAGTAGTAATAAATCCCAAAACACCCGGAAAAAAAACTATACCCTAGAATCAATACTTCTGGTGAAACATATTAAAAAAATACTGTACAACATGCACATTGAGACACAATATAGGTCCATATAATAGTACTAGATGGTGGTCCGATTCTAACGCATCGGTATTCTAGAATATGTATGCATGTATGTATATAGCAGCTACATAGTATGTAGCACAGGCCACGTAGTATATAGGAGCACTACGTGGCCTGTGGTATATACCATGAGGCTGCTATATACATACATACATATTATAGAATACCCGATGCGTTAATATAGGCCACGCAGTAAATAACACAGCCCACGTATATAACACAGTCCACACAGTATATAGCAGCCACGCAGTATATAACACAGCCCACGTAGTATGTAACACTGGCCACGTAATATATAACACAGCGCACATAATATATAGCACAGCCCACATAGTATCCAGCAGTAGCCACATAGTATATAGCACGCAGTATAGAATACAGCCACGTAGTATATAACACAGCCCACGTAGTATATAACACTGGCCACGTAATATATAGCAAAGCCCACGCAGTATAGAACAAAGCCCACATAGTATCTAACACTGGCCAGGTAGTATATAGCAGCCACGCGGTATCTAACACAGCCCACGTAGTATTTAGCAGTGAGGGTACCATATCCCTGTTAAAAAAATAACTAAAATAAAAAATAGTTATATACTCACCCGGCGGGATCCAGCATAGATCAAGCAAACCTCTGGTGATGCGCGCGGTTGCCGCCATCTTGCGAAATTACCCAGATCACTTAGCGGTCTCGCGAGACAGCAAAGTCTTCTGGGTAATTTTGCAATGCATCTCTGGTACCGGAAGCTGGCGGCAGGCATGAGCGCATCGTCTGACTACGGAAGGTGAAAATAGCAGTTTTTTTGTTTTTTTATTATTTTTAACATTAGATCTTTTTACTATTGATGCTGGATAGGCAGCATCAATAGTAAAAACTTGGTCACACAGGGTTAACAGTGGTGGTAATGGATTGAGTTACCCGTGGCATAACGCTGTCCGTTACCACTGGCATTAACCCTGTGTGAGCGGTGACTGGAGGGGAGTATGGAGAAGGTGCCGGGCACTGACTGCGGGGAGTATGGAGCGGGCGCCGCTCACTGACTGCGGGGAGTATGGAGTGGGCGCCGGGCACTGACTGCGGGGAGTATGGAGCGGGCGCCGGGCACTGACTGTGGGGAGTATGGAGCGGGCGCCGTGCACTGACTGTGGGGAGTAAGGAGCGGGCACTGGACACTGACTGCGGGGAGTATGGAGCGGGCGCCGGGCACTGACTGGGGGGAGTATGAAATGGGTGCTGGGCACTGACTGCGGGGAGGATGGAGCGGGTGCTGGGCATTGACTGCGGGAAGTATGGAGCGGGCGCCGGGCACTGACTACGGGGAGTATGGAGTGAGCGCCGGGCACTGACTGCAGGAAGAATGGAGCGGGTGCCAGGCACTGACTGCGGGGAGTATGGAGCGGGTGCCGGGCACTGACTGCAGGGGAGTAGGGAGGGACTAATCGGACTATGGCCATCACTGATTGGTCGCTGCAGCCATGACAGGTAGCTGGCGAGACCAATCAGCGACTTGGATTTCCATCACAGACAGAGGCCGCGACCAATGATTATTCTGGACAGACAGACGGAAGTGACCTTTAGACAATTATATAGTAGATGGGTGATGTATGACTGATCAGCAGTGAGTGAATCTGAAATACAGTCATGTATGGTTGGTCATGGGGTAAACTGAGTTAAATTTTAAATTATTTATGAAAAGAACCAAAAAAGTTGGAAAAAAGTTGGAAAATAAATGTAAATTGTATCTGATACTGTACAGTTGAACAAGAAGACGAATTGCCTCCCTTATCGAAATCAGCCATAAATGTACAAGTGGTAGTTGTAATGAATCAACCGTTCATGTGCAAAAGTAGCACAATATAATTGATTATTCAGTGTAAAAGGCAAGAGAGAAAACTACCCCATGTGGTGATGACAGATGTGCCAGCCACAAATCATAATCCTGGAAAATGCCCTGAACATACTTGATTACTGATATTAAGTTTTAAAAGGTGTTGACTGCTCAACCCAACATATGCTGAACCTTCCTCCAACCAGGATGCCATTAATCATCTGCGCCTTTTTATTAATGTCCAGATTTGCTTCACAATCTCCGATAATGTATTAACCAGGAATTAGGTGAGTTTCAAAGTGACCTGAACTATAATTATTTGCCCCTCCGTAATTTTTGTAATTAGCTGCAGAAAATGTCGCTATGGACAGAATTGCACATGTATGTAGCAATAATGCAATTAGATTTATCCTGACCCATCATCCCCTATACTGTAAAAATCCCCTAATAAAAAGAATTTTGAGAATAATGCAATAAGGCAGTTCTGCAAGCCAAGAGATGTCAGAATCATCTGACTCCAGTTGCTGATTGTTTCCCGAGAGCAAAGTTTTGCTCCAATATGTATTGTCTGTGTATTATGTATTAGTGAAAGGATCTAGTCTGAGGAGTCTGACATTCATTCTAAGAATTCAGACTAATATAATAAAGTAGATGTGGCTTACTTCCTGTCACGATTGCTCTGCTCAGTGAGTGACTGTTTTGTTGCCCTACGGAATCAGGGTCAGGCTGAGTTGTCAATGTTTTGATTGACAGATAGGCCATCTAGATCCCTACCAGATGTAGTTTTTGCTTCCTGGTGAGTGTTTGCCTTATTTTGTTCTTCTGATTTATAACTTCCGCTGTCTGACCATTTGGACCGTGTTTTGACTGTCCCTTTGTCTTGTCCTTTTGCTTTGATCTGCTATCTCCTGGTATTTGGACCCCAGGCTTTCACCTGTCTTTCCTATTGATTTTCTACATGTTCTCTTGGAACTGACCCTGAAATGTCTGACTACTCTGCCTCATGGTCTGTCCTTGAGTAGTCACTCACTAGCATTGCACTTCCGTTCTGGAAGGTAGGTAGTACATAGTAAAAGCAGCACAAGAAAACATCTAGTTGCATTACCATATTATCACAACTGCCCTGATTGATGCCACTTTTTGGAACTCAAGTCTACGCCAGGCCTGTAATTATATTTGCACCACTAAATAAACAGCTAAATTGATCATGGTTGATGGTTTCAGAATAAGCTTTGTCATGTGAATATTAGGAATAATGCTTTTTTTGGCCATTTTATGGCTTGTGTTCTGCATGTTTCACCAATTTTCCCCTCTTTAGGGCTCTATCTCTATTTTGTAGTTGTCTCAGATTAGCTGCTATTATGTCTCCTATACACAGCACAGACCGACATAAAGAATTCCTGCTTTCCTGTCTCTATACAGCACATGTCCAGAAGCAACAGCATATAGGACATTATACTATGTTGCACTGAGCAATGTAGCTGTGTATCCTGTTCTCGAGTGAGATAAAGACCTACTAAAAAGCAACAGTCCTGTTTTGTGTATGCCTCTCTGTGTAACTCTGCTCCTTTCTCTCCCTTTTCCACAGACGTTAAAATGTATCTGTAACCAGGTCTCCTGTCCCTATATTGCACTATTTGAGAAGCACCAGCAGCATGGAGGACATTATACAGCAGTACTAAGCAGTGTAACTGGGAGTCTTGTTCTGGGGTGAGATAAAAACCTATGTTAAGTGTCTGACTCTCTGCTTCTCTGTATCACTCTGCCCCTTCATTTCCCTTCTCCATAGAGCTTAATAGGTAACTATAATCTGGTCTCTTGTCTCTATACAGTACCTTTTCAGAAGCAGCAGTAGCATAGAGGACATTATAAAGCAGTACTGAGTTGTGTAGCTGTGAAGCCAACACTGTGGTGAGATAAATTGACCTTCCTCCCTATCTCTCTCTATAGGCTTCAATAGCTGTAATCTGACTCCTCAGTGAACTGACAGTCAGTCATACTCCGAGCATGGTTGATGTTAGCTGTTGTTCACAGTGAATTATGACATCAGTAGGCTGGGTAAATAGCAGAAGTGGCTCATAAGTGGAGAAAGAAGCATATTTATTTGATTTATTACAAAGTTTCTTATATCCGCTGTTTTATTGATTTATGCAAAGTTTGTTGAAATGACAGTCACCACTTAAAGTGTACCTATAGTTCTTAATTGTATTTCACAGTGACATGTCAGAAGTTTTGATAGGTGTTAAGCTGTTGCCCCAACTAATACATAAAACATAGAGGCAGAAGAGCTCAGCTGAGCGCCATGTCCCTTCCATTCTAATCGACTCTCCTTGGAAAGTAGAGTAAGGGGTCACACTGCATTAGTGCAACCCGTTTAGCGCTAAGCGCTAGCGGGTTGCGCTAACGCAATGTCTTTTTCGGGGTCGCGTTAAACGTCCCCGCTCTCGCAGATCCCCGATCTGCGAGAGCGGGGAACGGACCTCGGGCGCGCCACGGACGCTGCAAGCAGCATCCGAGGCGCGCTACAAAAGAACGGCACATCGCTAGTGCGTGCCGAAAATGACACGCGCTAGCAATGCGCTTTAACATTGCGGGCAATGGGAGCGCTAACGGACGCGTTGCACGGCGTTAATTTTCGCCGTGCAACGCTGTCTGCTAGCGCTCACATTAAAACGCAATGTGAACCTAGTGTAAGGATTGTATAGTCTCAAATACCTTCTATGAATGTGAATACCTTCATAAAGGAATGGGCCCATATAAGCTTTACTGACAATTTGATTCTAGTAATTAGTGGGGTCTCAGCACCCAGACCTCTACAAATCAAAACTAAAATAACAGCTAGCTTTTACTGTATCAGTCCTAGTGGCCTTGCTCTTCAATAATCCAGTACATACAGGCAATTTAAGAACCATATGGGCCCATCGTACTTCCCAAGTGTCTCTTGGAGCCGCTTCCTTGCAGGTATCCTCAACCCTCCCTAAGACTCTGTATTCCTTTGAAGACCACGTTAACCCCTTGGTAGCATTTTTGTTAAACCTTTTCAGTTACTTAGTGCATTGATTCCTTTTTATGTTATTCATGTAATGCTTGGTGCTAGTATTTTGCTTTTTGCCACTTGGGATCCTTTTCTCCTTGTTTCAGTGCTTTCTAATGTTACTCAAATGGATTCCTTGTGTTTCTCTATCTCACTTCTCTCTCCGAGCACTTTCTTTTCATATATTACAATTCCTGCTGGGGCTTTACAATAACTGCAAAATGGAACTAATGACTCCTGTAGTACCGCGTGCCTGTGCCTATTGATTGTTACGGTGAGGCGGAGTGCCCCATGACTTCAGTGATTCTTGGTAAACCAAGTGTTAATTTCAGTGTGTAGCAAATCCTTATGTGGAATGTTGGAAGCCATAGGATCAGAGACGTGGGATCAAAGATGTAGGATCAGAGACATTAACATTGTAGGATGAAGCTACACAGAAGACCACGTCTACAGGACAGGAACTGGTTTTACCCTAAATTTCAATGAGGGTGTGCTTTATGGATATGGTGTTGTACTGTGAGGACTGGCGTAAGGCAAACTCTGGACAGTATGATATGGTTAACTCCTTACTGAAATTGCCAAAAAAAGTTGCAAAAAAAATACAAATGACAAGCTCATAATCAGTGCTTTTTAAAAAGCAGTCCAGAATATCAACAAAAAAATGGAATGGGTGAATGGAATTGGTGGAAACTTCTTAGAATGGAATTACTAAAAGGGAACCTGTCTCTCTGGTCATGTTGCCCAAACCACAGACAACATGAATCAGAGCCTGGCTCTACAACTTCAGCCAGGTGTATTTACCGGGACCATGACGAGAGACGAGACTTGTCCGGCACTGCCTCCTGCTAGGTTCTCCACACACTGCTCCAGGTGATTGATAGCTCTCACTCCTATGTGCACATATAGGAGAGACCTGTCAATCAACTGAAACAGGGCAGGGAGAACCCAGCCAGGGACGGTGCTGGACTACTCAGGTCTCCGTCTATGGTCCCCGGCCCACTCTTCAAACTATGTTTTCTCTGAAACGTCTCAGAGAAAAACATACCTGGCTGCTATTGTGTTGTCAGGCTCTGATTCATGCTGCCGCTTGTTTGGAAAGCATGAATTGAGTGAATGGTTCCCTTTAAAGGGGTTATCCACTGCTTAGATATTGATTACCTATCCTTGGGATGCAGTCAGACAGCCGTATTAATTGGACCGATAGTAGAACCCAGTGCATAGACTGGATGGCGAATCTACCGGCACAAGCGTGACAGCTGCCAGCAAATACATGAAGTTGTCAGACTTGGGTCAGGAGAGCCACCGGCCAGTCCGCGGACTACTTTCCGATCTTGGTCTGATTTATGCGGCTGTCTGACTGTGCCCTTAGAAGAACAGCAATGATCAACTGTTTGCAGTTCCAGAGGTGGCTGAATGTAAGCAGTGTCCAGAGCCAGAAAATTTCAGTTCCGTATGCCACGTAGTGCCTCCAAACTCTTGCTCATGTATAGACATCAGTCTCTGGACTAGATATCAGCATTCAGTCCAGATCTTGTGGTGCTATCAAAAACATCAGTAGCTTCTGTGGCCATGTGAGTCCTAGTGAGCGCCGGAATATCCGGACCAAAGACCAATCCAAAAAAAAGCAGAGGACAGGTAAGAACTGGGTTTAGAACAAGTAAATATAATCTTTTGATTTTTTAACCCCTTCCCGACCCTTTATTTATTATGACTTGGCCATCGGAGAGACTATAGAGTATAAACATCTTTTTCAGGACGGATTTGTTTCAGATCGAATTTTTCTCCAGACTGAGCAAATCTGCCCGAAAGGAATTTTGGGAGAGTAGCTTAACTCTAATCTTAACCACAAGTTGTGACATTATACCCGGGCCGTTATATACATCATGTATGTTCTATAACGTAGATGAAAAGTTCTTCAGCTTATTCCATTCTTTTATTACATCTGTTATATACCGTTGGCATTAATTCCACCTCAAATCCATCTGACAATAAGAAGCGTCAATTTCCCATAAAGTTGTGTGTTCTTTACAGTCAGACACTGTATGTGAACTCTGAATTTCCACCTACTACATATGAGATTTGCAGATCGCCCTGAGGGACAAATAGATGCTATAAATCTAACCTTTTCTACCATTTACTACTCTTCCAGCAGAGAAATGTCAGTTTCTGTACCAAAACCCCAACACCAATAAAAGTGCACCGAGCCGAGCTGCTGAAAAAGTAGATAGATTTAGAACATCTGCAGATGTTTTTAAATCATTTATTAAAACCTTCACAACAAATGTAACATTCCATGAAACTCACACCATATTTCACTGTTCACATGGTGAGTCTTACTAGCTCTGATTTTTAGTGGAATATTGGAGGTGAGCCAGGGGGCAATGACTTTGAGGCATTTACAGACTCCCAAATTAGATTTCCCCTGATACAGTTGCTGTCTGTGCCACTGCTGATAGATGTCCGCACAAGAAGTGACTTGGCAGAACGCAAAACTCCACTCATTCAAGAGTCTGCCTCGCCACTTGGGTCTTAAAAATGTAAAGAATCTTTAGACTAGCTGGCATGACAATGACAGGGGAAGCATTGGTCTTTTCCCTTTTTGTCACGCAGAAATCAGCCGTACGCGTTATTAACAATATGATGAAATAGTTTCAGCACTCATGTTGCACAGCTCCCAGTTGTTATTCATGGCGGGTGCTTTCGCGATAGTGGGTAACAAACGAATTTTGGAAGCTCTGTGCTTGTTGACGGCAGCTCTATGTTGCCACAGGAATTATCTGCTCTAACAACCTTACAACAGCGAGCTCCCTCTGTGCTGAAATGCATTGTGCACAAGCCAGTTGCAGGGTTTTTACGTCTGAAGAGAGCAGGGAAGTATTTTTTGAGAGTGATAAAAGAAATAATTCAACGAGAATGGTCTATCAAGTGAGGAAACAAGGAAAGGCAAACAAAAAACAAAACTTAAGAAGTTACTCAAGACAATTGACTAAGAGATATACTCCGTTCCACACCTGGAAATTCAGCTGCAGTTAACCCCAATGTCCCTCCTTCGCTCAAGGTACAGTCCCAAGGACCTTGGAAGCTGGATGGGGTCCTCATAAAATAACACAATTCGATAATGTATATAAGTCTACTCCTACAGATATGCCCTTATTTACTTTTCCTCTTGGCTCAGGATGAGCTCCGCAAGATGACAAACATTTTTTGATACTTTGTTGGGAGATGATTATGCTTTATGAATCTAGTTTTTGGTCACCTGGTGTGATGCGCATTGCTGCCTGTTCAGGATTTTTCTGGCATGTCACGAAAAGTGGAATGTGATCTGCATATTAGAATCTACTAATTTATTGTATTTCTAATATCAGAGTAGCTCCATTCAGAAATGAGAGCATCATGTCCACAGAACAGCATGGTAGCTAGACGAGGTGTAGTGGAGAAGTTTTCTTTATAGGAAGATCATCATAAAAGAAAAACAAGATGAGGAAGGTAGGCTGAATGGAAGGACAGTACGAAGGGGGAGAAAGGAAGGTAGGAGGAAAGGAAGGATGAAAGGAAGGGGAAAAGGAAGAAAGGAACGGGGAAAGAAAGGTAGGGAGAAAAGAGGGGGACAGGAAAGGGGGACAGGTAAGAAAAAAGGAGGGTAGGGGGAAAGGAAGGAAGAAAGGAAGGGAAAATGAAGAAAGGAATGGGGAAAGAAAGATAAGGAGAAAAGAGGGCGACAGGAAAGGGGGAAAGGTAGGAAAAAAGGAAATACAGCGGGAAGGAAGGTAGTTGGAAAGGAAGGAAGAGAGGAATGTGGAAACAAAAGTAAGGAGAAAAGAGGGGGACAAGAAAGGGGGGAAAGGTAGGAAAAAAGGAAAGAAAGGGGAAGGAAGGTAGGGGAAAGGAAAGCAGAAAGGAATGGGGAAAAGGTAGGGAGAAAAGAGGGGGGACAGGAAAGGGGGAAAGGTAGGAAAAAAGGAAATACAGCGGGAAGAAAGGTAGTTGGAAAGGAAGGAAGAAAGGAATGTGGAAACAAAAGTAAGGAGAAAAGAGGGGGACAAGAAAGGGGGGAAAGGTAGGAAAAAAGGAAAGAAAGGGGAAGGAAGGTAAGGGAAAGGAAAGAAGAAAGGAATGGGGAAAAGGTAGGGAGAAAAGAGGGGGGACAGGAAAGCGGGAAAGGTAGGAAAAAAGAAAGGGGAAATGAAGGAAAAATGGAATGGGGAATAAAGGTAGGGGGAAAGGAGGGGGACAGGATGGTAGGGGGAAAGAAAGGAAGAAAGGAATGGAGAAATAAAGATAGATGGAAATGAGGGGACAGGGAGGGGGAAAGTATGAAAAAAGGAAAGGAAGGGGCAATGAAAAGACATTTTTGTGCACATCAGAAGGGTCAGAGAAAAGACACCAGTCGGTGTAAAGAAATGGCTGTGCCGTGATATGGCAGAGACCCAGCAGAATAGCAAAGCTGAGTTTGTCATTAGATCCCAGGCAGAGCTGACCAGGGAAAGATTCCCAGTGAAGTAGGAGAGCTGAGTTTATCATTAGATCTCATGGAGATCTGATCTGCAGAAAAGCAGCATCACAAAAACTAGATAAATCTTGATTTGTCTCAAGGTTCTAAGTAGCAGCATGAGCACTAACTACTTGCACACTCTGGCAGCATTCTGTCACCTGAGTCAGCCTATAAGGAGAAGAGCAGATAGAACCAGCTGCAGCAGGAGGAAGACAGAAAGCCTGGCGCTAAAGGTACCTTCACACTGACCAACTTCACAACGATATCGCTAGCGATCCATGACGTTGCAGCGTCCTGGATAGCGATATCGTTGTGTTTGACACGCAGCAGCGATCTGGATCCTGTTGTGACATCGTTGGTCGGAGCAGAAAGGCCAGAACTTTATTTCATCGCTGGATCTCCCGCAGACATCGCTGAATCGGCGTGTGTGACGCCAATTCAGCGATGTCTTCACTGGTAACCAGGGTAAACATTGGATTACTAAGCGCAGGGCCGCGCTTAGTAACCCGATATTTACCCTGGTTACCAGTGTAAATGTAAAAAAAAAAAAACACTACATACTTACATTCTGGTGTCTGTCGCGTCCCCCGGCGTTCTGCTTCCCTGCAATGTCAGCGCCGGCCGGCCGTAATGCAGAGCACAGCGGTGACGTCACCGCTGTGCTTTACAGCCAGCGCTTACACAGTGCAGGGAAGCAGAACGCCGGGGGACGCGACAGACACCGGAATGTAAGTATGTAGTGTTTGGGTTTTTTTTACATTTACACTGGTAACCAGGGTAAACATCGGGTTACTAAACGCGGCCCTGCGCTTAGTAACCCGATGTTTACCCTGGTTACCAGGGGACCGGCATCGTTGGTCGCTGGAGAGCTGTCTGTGTGACAGCTCTCCAGCGACCACACAGTGACACTGCAGCGATCGGCATCGTTGTCTAGATCGCTGCAGCGTCGCTAAATGTGACGGTACCTTAAGTCCAGGAGACACACATAAGACATAAATAAAAATGTTGACAATTCTCCTCAACTTTAAGATTGTAAACCCAGATCCTAAGAGATGCCGGCCGATTTCGTACTAATGCACCAATGATATCCGTCTATTGCAAGACATTAGGTTATTCATTTTATTGGGCTTTTTTAAAACAGGAATATACCGGTCATCAATCTACTGTAGTTAGCCCAGTTTAACTCGATTTTAGACATTATTTTGCCTTCATTGTATAGACATCAGTTTATTTATATGTTGTGTTTGAATGGTGACGAAAAGCAAATACCGTAATCCATTTTTGTTATAGATCATGGTCAACTTAACACTGATGTGTGTACACAGCTTCTGTCAGATATTAGTATACACAATAACCATGATCCTAACATGTTTAGCAGTAAACAACAAAAATAATTGACACAAAACACATCCAAGACGCCGTCTGTGGCTTATCCCTAAAACTCAGAGCAGAATTCCCTTCCGTCTCATTCGCAAATCTCTCAGTAGGGACTTTCTACATTAATGCATCTTTCCGTAAAAAAAATAAATAAAAAATGCTGTATTTTTCCTATCTATTTATTATGATTATGCCACTAACATAGTTGAAAGAAACATTGACGAATTCCATTATCTAATTACATAAAACTTTGTGAGTTCCCATGGAACTAATTTTGAAATGATGAAAAGCAGACAGCTTAGAAACAAATTTCCTGTGTGCTGGAGATAAGGTTCCACTTTTAATGCATTCTCAATTTATTAGATCTAGCAAAACGAGAGGTCTCAATTAATAAACATGATTAGATGTTTACTCCATTCATCTAGAACACATACTGTACAAATTGTAGTTATTCCCTGTTTGCTTTTATTAAGTATTCAGCAAATCTAAAAGTATCTGTAAAAAAAATTATAGGGACAAGGCTGGTAAATAAATACCTGCAATATTTCATCTGACACACAAAAAAATTGTTGTTTTATACATAAAAATCAGTATGGCATTACCCCAGGCGATCGGTTGTCATTAGCAAGTAAATCTACAGTCAGCCATACAGTTTCCCTGCAGTGGCCACTATAGGCGAAATGTAGTATTACATGCCCACAATTAAAATGATACAATAAAAATAGTTTAAAAAATTATGCAATTAGAAGGCAGTGGGCCTATACAGCAACATGTTGGTGCACATATTAGTTAGTGATGTTAAGTCCAGTACTTGTCAGCACAGTATATTGAGGAAGCCTCAAATGTTGCCCTTGACTTCATCAAAAAGGATGCTCATCATCATCATCACTCTCAGCCAGGACCAAGTCTTGCTATAGGCGTACTCACATGTGTGATTCGATAGATGATTTACGGCTAATAAGTAAAAAACATATGAATACTCTTCTGCTCTTTGTGGGATGGCAAAGCACATCCTAAAGAAGTCATCTGCGCCAGTAGTATCAGTTCCTCATGACTCAAGGGCCATTAATTAATTTAATAGCCTCTACAATGTAAGCCATCTTAGGGGTCCACAAGTAGTCCTCATGTGCCATATGTGAATACATGAGTACACAGGAGAACTATTTCTGGCCCCTTAATATGATTTGTAATATATTGGTTCTTTAATATTATAGATGGTTCTTCTAAGATTCTGTTTACAGCTCCCAGAGCATACATTTCTTGGCGTTTAGAACAGCTGCAGACTTATGCTGCAAGGACAGTGCTGAGCAGACACCATAGGTCTACCATATCACAAGGTTTCCCTGGCCTTTAAATTTCAACCCATATGCAGGGAACTGGACATACACAGGGCCCCTTGAGTTGGGTCACCAGAGTAGCTACTGGCTGGTGAAGCAGGCTGGCAACGGATAAAGCAGAAAACTATGTTAATACCAGAAGGTAAGTGACAGGAACAGAATAATCAGGCAGAAGGTTTAAACAAGGTCAGAAATTGTCATCAAAGTGACTGAACAGGAGCTTAATACCTGAAATCAAGCCAAGCAAGTATAACCCATGACTGGCACAGTACATTGGGAGTTTAAATAGGGTGCAGTGTTGTCTCATTGGCCACAACAAGTAGGTAACTACTCCTGCTGACCAGCACACGCATCCATACTGTCATAATGGGTGGCACCACAGGTACCAGTTATACTACCATTGCTAGCTAGAGAGAGCCTCCACCCTCTGGTCCTGACATCTCCTCAATCACCAGCAGTGCTACTGAAATGCCCGCCAGGGCCTAGAGGTTACTCAGAACCGGGCCAGTTCTTAAAGGGATGTGTCATGGTGGCAGTGACCCAGTCCGTGGCCTAGGGCGTCCAAGTAAAAGGGGGTTGCTGAATAAAGAATAAAGTTTGTTCGTGATGCCACCTGTGGTATTCGGTCAGGGATGACCGACACTGCTTAAAGGGATCCTCTGGGGTGATGCTATGGCAGCAGGGATGGTATAGCTTCCCACAGGTGAAGTTGGGTCCCTAGGGCTCCTGGTGTACAGAAAAAGATGGTATGTGGTGTAGAAATAATCAGAGGACCCAAGGCTGCAGTATCTTTACCTTTTTACTGGTGTAAGGCAGCCACAGTCCAGGGTAGGGATCACAGGTGCTGGTGTGGTTCGGCTGGCTTGGAAGTGATTCAGGAATCCCCCTAACCAGGTGGTGTTGGAAGCCTTCCTCTCTGTGCTGTGTTGTAGTTCCTTGCTGCCTAAGGCCTCACACAAGGTTCTCACTTTCTCTCTCTGTCCCTTTTAGGTAGGACACTACACGCATGGCAGGTAACTCAAGCCTTTTTACAGGGTCTCTCAGATGACTCCGGGCTCTATGTGTTACTGTGCCGTTGGGTGTTAATGATGGACAGGAGACTTGCAGTCTGCTGTCCGCTTGTTTCTGCTGTGGTGCATAAAGTTCCCCCCACAACCTCGGTCTTCCAGCAACCGGTTTCATGTGCTTCAGCATGGAGGAAGCTCAGTCACAGATTCTCCCCAGCTCTTCACTTCGCCTTTGCTTTTTCCTCCCTCACGCTCTCTACAAACTGTTCCGTTCCTTTCTTTCTTTTCCAGGAGCTGTAGAACCTTACATCTGCATGGCCCCTACTGTCTTCCTGACTGCTCTCAGTCCCTGTCTCTGGCAGACTCTTCTACTTTCCCTCCAGCCAGAATATATATAGGGAAGCCACCCACAAACTGGATCAGAGCTCCCCCTTCTGGCCTGGAGTAAGAACATGTTGCATGTTTGTGATACCTGTTAAAGGGATCCTTCCTCGCCTCCAAGCATGGCATCACCCTCCCCGAGAGGAAGGCAATACCACTGTAACAACCAGGAACCTGGGGTGTTAAATTATACACAGAATGAATATAGTGTCACCTGGAATCAGAAGTAGAAGTCACAGGAGCAGGTTCAGGTATGTGACAAGATGGTGCCATGTTATAGCTTTTGGAAACGTATATGTATGTAGTTCTTTTCTAGACTGTACTGTATGATCTATTTTATTTGTCTATCCTAATTTCTCCTTGAATACTCCATGTTGTTGATGATGATGATGAAGAAGATGGTTACTTTATACTCCAAATAAATCAATTCCTTCTGCCCAATATTTGATTCTACTGAAAGCTGAAATCGGCAACATCAAGTGTATCCATGAATCCCATGCATCTAGTATGTACCAAAAGGCTGAAATTGTGCAGTATGCTTGACAAGTATGCCTCAACCTATCTGGATTATTATATTGTACTAGCTATTGAACCCGTTCTATGCCCGGGTGGCGAGCATTTATATTGGTATATGGTCTCCATCCTGGCATGTGCTGCTCCATCCTGCGTCCCCATCCTGTCATGTGCTGCTCCATCCTGCGCCCCCATTCTGTCATGTGCTGCTCCCATCCTGCATCCCCATCCTGTCATGTGCTGCTCCCATCCTGCGCCCCGTTCTGTCATGTGCTGCTCCCATCCTGCATCCCCATTCTGTCATGTGCTGCTCCATCCTGTATCCCCATCCTGTCATGTGCTGCTCCCATCCTGCGCCCCCGTTCTGTCATGTGCTGCTCCCATCCTGTGCCCCCGTTCTGTCATGTGCTGCTCCCATCCTGCGCCCCTGTTCTGTCATGTGCTGCTCCCATCCTGCGCCTTCGTTCTGTCATGTGCTGCTCCCATCCTGCGCCCCCGTTCTGTCATGTGCTGCTCCCATCCTGCGCCCCCGTTCTGTCATGTGCTGCTCCCATCCTGCGCCCCCGTTCTGTCATGTGCTGCTCCCATCCTGCGCCTTCGTTCTGTCATGTGCTGCTCCCATCCTGCGCCCGTTCTGTCATGTGCTGCTGCCATCCTGCGCCTCCATTCTGTCATTTGCTGCTCCCATCCTGTCATGTGCTGCTCCCATCCTGCGCCCCCGTTCTGTCATGTGCTGCTCCCATCCTGCGCCCCCGTTCTGTCATGTGCTGCTCCCATCCTGCTCCCCTGTTCTGTCATGTGCTGCTCCCATCCTGCGCCCGTTCTGTCATGTGCTGCCATCCTGTGCCCGTTCTGTCATGTGCTGCTGCCATCCTGCGCCCGTTCTGTCATGTGCTGCTGCCATCCTGCGCCCGTTCTGTCATGTGCTTCTGCAAATACCATACTCACCTATCGTCCGGCTCCACTGCATGTGTGTCTTCAAGAAAATGGCGCAGCAGGAATCGGCGCCTGCGCAGTCCGCGCTTTCCGGCGCCATTTTCTTGAAGACACACCTGCAGTGGAGCCAGAGTGTGTCTTCAAGAAAATGGCGCCGGAAAGCGCGGACTGCACAGGCGCCGATTCCGGCACCAGGAGGAGCAAGACAATGGCGCCGGAAATGCCGTAAGTAAAAACTTACTGTGCCATGAGGCTGTGGCACTTCATGCCACAGCAATTTGTTACTTACGGAATTTCCGGCGCCATTGTCTTGCTCCTCCTGGTGCCGGAATCGGCGCCTGCGCAGTCCGTGCTTTCCGGCGCCATTTTCTTGAAGACACACAGGAGTGTGTCTTCAAGAAAATGGCGCCGGAAAGCACGGACTGCGCAGGCGCCGATTCCGGCACCAGGAGGAGCAAGACAATGGCGCCGGAAATGCCGTAAGTAAAAACTTACTGTGCCGACAGACATACGGCGCCCCCGTGCTCCCGACCCCCTGCTCTCGGCGGCATTTTCTATAATGTAACGCTAGGAGCGTCGCGCCTGCGCAGTCTATTAAGGCGTCGGACAGAGTGACGCTCCCAGCGTTATATTATAGATAGCAAAGGAAAGCCTTATATGATTTACTATACAGAGACTCTCTGTATATATAACGATCAACATAAGCCACGATATATCTATACAGTGATGTATGTTGGAGGCTCTCAAAAATATAGTGACGCTCCGATTTGTGCATTGCTCAGTTACTCGAATTAAAGGACGGTGTGAAACTTAAAGTTATGTTAATCCTAAATGTTTGTCTATTTAATGTCATGATCTAATCTCTTTTCTAATATACTTTAATTAAAAAGTCCCTATCATTCCCTCACTACTCTCTGTAACTGCTTTATTTTATTTTATTTTACTACTTAATGTGTGATGATGCTTCATTTTAGAATCCCAGTGCATGCTGGGATACTCAAGCAAATCTTCATCATCGTGCAGAGGCTGCGGTCACTGCCACAACCTCTGCCCCAACCCTGAAGTGAAATGTCGTCAGTGATGTCAATGTCAAGTGCTGGACTAGCCCCTGTTTAAGGCTATGTTCACATTTACGTTGTTGGGCGCAGCGTCAGCGAAGGATACTGACGCATGCGTCATGCACCCCTATCTTTAATATGGGAGGCGCATTGACATGCGCCGGTATGCGTTATCATGCGTTTTATGATGCATGCGTTTTTTTGGCGCACCAGACAGGGCGCGGACGACGCTACAGGTTGCAGTTTTGATGCGTCACATTTCCGAAGACAAACGCATGCAACGCACCTGCATCGTAAATGCGCCAAAAAAAACATTAGTGTCTATGAAAAACGCATAGGGCGCAAGTGCCTGCGTTGAGCTGCGTTTTTTGACGCATTCGCCTTTTGACTTACTGTATTTTTTTGGCGCGTTTTTGATCTTTAATTGTATAGGACAACGCATGCGTAAAAAAACGCTGCGTTGTGTATGCGTTTGACATGCGTTGTGCGTTGCGTCGATGACGCTGCGCCCAACAACGCAAATGTGAACGTAGCCTTACTGACCATGCATCAGTTGTCAATTCCAACATATGCTCAGTAGGATTTTGTCACTGTGTAATATGCACAGTGACAGTGCGCTCCCTCGCCAGCTCTAATGAGAAGTGATGAGTCAACAAGAGAGTGCACTGTTAGTCTGTGTTGTAAGGAGGGAACAAACAAGCAGAGATGAGTGCTGCCCCCACAAGTGATGTCACTTGCCACCTTTCACTCCTGCTTGTCACTTCTCATCAGAGGTGGTGAAAGAGTGCACTGTCACTGTACGCTGAGAAGAATAGTACACGTGAAAAGATCCTACTGAGCATCCATCGAAATTGACAACCAATGCATGTTCAGTAGAGCAAGGATTAGCCCAGCTTCTAAAACGGACATTATTGATGAAGTTTTCCTTCTGTGTGGGGGCAGTAGCTGCAGCAGTGACCCCCTGATGATGACTTGGTTGAGTATTCCAGCATGCACAAAGCATCATCACACAGAATGTAATAAAAAAAAACAATAAATATAGCAGTTAGATAATAGCACAGTGAGGGAATGATAGGGACTTTTTAATTAATGTATATTAGAAAAAAAGATTAGATTATAAAATTAAATATATAGAGATTTAGGATTAAAATAAATTTAAATTTCTGACCACTCCCTAACCCTTCTTAAAATATAAATTGAAAATTGGGCTTTGCCATTCCCCTTAACCGTAAGGTATGTGTGCACTTGATATGACACAGTTCAGTCATTGCTATCAGACTATATAATAGTTTATAAGGATACTTCCTATGGAGAAGGAGAATGGTGACTCCATGCATTCATACATTTATAGGAAAAATAAAGTAATGCACAATGAAAGCATCTAAAACAGATGCTCCAGTATTGGTCATGAACAACATGGAATTTGCAAAGCTAGTCATGTCAGGAAAGCTGAAAGACCATCTTGAAAATTAAAAGAAAAGTGATGTGTCCCCACCCTCGAGTAACTTACTCGTCGCATTTGGTCTCTTGTCCACTAGGTGTCACTATGCAGATCATAAAGCTGTTGAGCATTTCTGTGTATGCTTTAAATTAAATTAATTTATATAATAAAGTATGTATAGATTGGTGAAATGTTCCTTAATTAAAGGGGACAAGTATAGTTTTAATTTTAAGAGCTATTTTATTGCCATGATAACAGACCTGCCATAAGTTGGTAGTAATGAATAAACTCGAAGAACTAGATTCCAAGCATCTTGCATACCGCTTAAGCTCTTTACTTTTTAGTGCTACACTCTGCTCTTCCTATCACCGTCCATTGACAGTTCCTGCAGTATTTTAAAAAATACGACACGCTAAGTAAAACACTGTAAATCCCCGAAATCTCCAGTATATTATCTCATGTCACATACTAGAATATCTTCTTCCTGTTTTAGAGATCTAGTGTCATAAAATTTATGTCAGAGGTAAATTCATATTCTCTGGCGCTGATTCTCCTAATAACCTGCACTGCAAACTTTTATTTTAAATCAAATCTGCTGTTTTCGGTGCGGATGACTGTCGCCATTGGTACCTTAAATCAAAGCGCTCTCAGTTAACAACCCTTAAAATTAAAAAATGTCTTTTGAAATAAGTTCGATAGCCAAGTTACTCGTCTACAGAATCACTTTAGGAACCTCTACATCATCTGGCAGAAAATCTACCGGCAGAACAGAATGTATCAAAGGCTGTAAAAGAACCGGACTAAACATCTGGATGTGAGAAAAGGAATTACGAAAAAAAAAAGGAGAAGATGGAAAATGCTAAAACAATCCTTGAGAAGACGAGGAGAGGAGGAATGGTTTTACTATAGGAAAACACTCTCTGACATGCTGTGAATAAATTTACTAGTTCTTGAGGTTTCCCATCGTTTATCCCAAAATATGGTTCAATGAGTTAGAAATGCGGGTAAAAAAATTTAAAAAAAAAAATCCACACATCAGACTGGTGTTATAGGGGGGCTCTAGACTACACATCCAGACTGCTGTTATAGGGGGTCTAGGCTACACATCAGACTGCTGTTATAGGGGGGTCTAGGCTACATATCAGACTGCTGTTATAGGGGGTCTAGGCTACATATCAGACTGCTGTTATAGGGGGTCTAGACTACACATCAGACTGCTGTTATAGGGGGTCTAGGCTACACATCAGACTGCTGTTATAGGGGGCTCCAGACTACACATCAGACTGCTGTTATAGGGGGCTCCAGACTACACACCCAGACTGTTGTTATAGGGGGGTCTAGGCTACACATCAGACTGCTGTTATAGGGGGGTCTAGGCTACATATCAGACTGCTGTTATAGGGGGTCTAGGCTACATATCAGACTGCTGTTATAGGGGGTCTAGACTACACATCAGACTGCTGTTATAGGGGGTCTAGGCTACACATCAGACTGCTGTTATAGGGGGCTCCAGACTACACACCCAGACTGTTGTTATAGGGGGGTCTAGGCTACACATCAGACTGCTGTTATAGGGGGGTCTAGGCTACACATCAGACTGCTGTTATAGGGGGCTCTAGACTACACATCCAGACTGCTGTTATAGGGGGCTCCAGACTACACACCCAGACTGTTGTTATAGGGGGTCTAGGTTACACATCAGACTGCTGTTATAGGGGGCTCTCGACTACATATACAGACTGCTGTTATAGGGGGGCTCTACACTACACATCCAGACTGCTGTTATAGGGGGCTCCAGACTACACATCCAGACTGCTGTTATAGGGGGCTCCAGACTACACACCCAGACTGTTGTTATAGGGGGTCTAGGTTACACATCAGACTGCTGTTATAGGGGGCTCTCGACTACACATCCAGACTGCTGTTATAGGGGGCTCCAGACTACACATCCAGACTGCTGTTATAGGGGGGTCTAGGCTACACATCAGACTGCTGTTATAGGGGGTCTAGGTTACACATCAGACTGCTGTTATAGGGGGCTCTCGACTACATATACAGACTGCTGTTATAGGGGGGCTCTAGACTACACATCCAGACTGCTGTTATAGGGGGCTCCAGACTACACACCCAGACTGTTGTGATAGGGGTGTCTAGGCTACACATCAGACTGCTGTTATAGGGGGCTCTCGACTACATATACAGACTGCTGTTATAGGGGGGCTCTAGACTACACATCCAGACTGCTGTTATAGGGGGCTCCAGACTACACACCCAGACTGTTGTTATAGGGGTGTCTAGGCTACACATCAGACTGCTGTTATAGGGGGCTCTCGACTACATATACAGACTGCTGTTATAGGGGGGCTCTACACTACACATCCAGACTGCTGTTATAGGGGGCTCCAGACTACACACCCAGACTGTTGTTATAGGGGGGGGTCTAGGCTACACATCAGACTGCTGTTATAGGGGGTCTAGGTTACACATCAGACTGCTGTTATAGGGGGCTCTCGACTACATATACAGACTGCTGTTATAGGGGGGCTCTACACTACACATCAGACTGCTGTTATAGGGGGCTCCAGACTACACACCCAGACTGTTGTTATAGGGGGGGTCTAGGCTACACATCAGACTGCTGTTATAGGGGGTCTAGGTTACACATCAGACTGCTGTTATAGGGGGCTCTCGACTACATATACAGACTGCTGTTATAGGGGGGCTCTAGACTACACATCCAGACTGCTGTTATAGGGGGCTCCAGACTACACACCCAGACTGTTGTTATAGGGGGGTCTAGGCTACACATCAGACTGCTGTTATAGGGGGTCTAGGCTACACATCAGACTGCTGTTATAGGGGGCTCTCGACTACATATACAGACTGCTGTTATAGGGGGGCTCTACACTACACATCCAGACTGCTGTTATAGGGGGCTCCAGACTACACACCCAGACTGTTGTTATAGGGGGGGTCTAGGCTACACATCAGACTGCTGTTATAGGGGGTCTAGGTTACACATCAGACTGCTGTTATAGGGGGCTCTCGACTACATATACAGACTGCTGTTATAGGGGGGCTCTACACTACACATCCAGACTGCTGTTATAGGGGGCTCCAGACTACACACCCAGACTGTTGTTATAGGGGGGTCTAGGCTACACATCAGACTGCTGTTATAGGGGGTCTAGGTTACACATCAGACTGCTGTTATAGGGGGCTCTCGACTACATATACAGACTGCTGTTATAGGGGGGCTCTACACTACACATTCAGACTGCTGTTATAGGGGGCTCCAGACTACACACCCAGACTGTTGTTATAGGGGGGGTCTAGGCTACACATCAGACTGCTGTTATAGGGGGTCTAGGTTACACATCAGACTGCTGTTATAGGGGGCTCTCGACTACATATACAGACTACTGTTATAGGGGGGCTCTACACTACACATTCAGACTGCTGTTATAAAGGGCTCCCGACTACACATCTCTAGACTACACATTCAGATTGCTATTATAGGGGGGCTCCAGACTACTCACCCAGACTGCTGTTATAGGGAAGGTCCAGACTACACACCCAGACTGCTGTTATAGAGGGGTCCAGACTGCTGTTATAGGGGGGTCCAGACTACACATGTAGACTGCTGTTACAGGGGACACCTGGCTATGCATTTAGACTGATATTATAGGGGGCTCCAGACTATATAGCCATACTGCTGTCATAGGGGAAGCTTCAGACTGCTGTGATGGTATACCCCAGGCTGCACATCCAGACTGATATTTTATGGAATCACTGACTGGGTGGACCAGGGAAATGCGGTAGATATAGTATATCTCGGCTTCAAAAGCATTTGATAAAGTGTCTCATACTATTTTTATTGAAAAAATGACCAAGTATGGGATTGACAGGGCTACATTTAGGTATATTCCTAACTGGCTCAGCGATCAAACTTAAAGAGTGGCATAAATGATTGCACATCCAATTGGAAAAGTGTTTCAAGTGGGGTTTCACAAGGCTGTATCCTGGCATCAGTGTTGTTCAATATTTTTATAAATGATCTAGATAAGGGAACTGAAGGTAAACTAATCAAATTTGCAATCAATACAATTCTATGTTGGATAGCTAACCTGCGATTCATTATCCGACGTGACATCTATCTCCAGGTCTTCCAGGGGGACATGACACCCTCATGACTCTACCTGGATTGTGAGCAGACTGTAAAATATGTCCTACGAGGAACGGGTAAAGAATCTTGGAGTGTTTCACTTGCAAAAAAAAATGCTAAGAGGAGACTAAAAGGGAATCTGTCACCCCATTTTTCGCCTAAAAGCTAAGGCCACCACCAGCAGGGGCTTATCTACAACATTCTGTAATGCTGTAGATAAGCCCCCGATGTAACCTGAAAGATAAGAAAAACAAGTTAGATTATACTCACCCAGGGGTGGTCCCGGTTCGGGTCTGATGGGCGTCGCGGTCCGGGTCCAGCTCCTCCCATCTTCATGTGATGATCTCCTCTTCTTTGCTTCCTGTCACGGCTGAAGAATGCTATAGATAAGCCCAGGATGGCAGAGGCCTTAGCTTATAGGCGAAAAATGGTGTGACAGATTCCCTTTAATAGCTGTTTATAAATATCTGAAAGAATGTCACAGTGTAGAGGGATCATCATTACTCTCATTTGCACATGGAAACATGAGAAGCAATGGAATGAAACTGAAAGGGAGAAGATACCAATTAGAAGTCTTCAAGCAGAGGCTGGACAGACATCTGTCTGAGATGGTTTAGTGAATCTTGCATTGAGTAGGTTAGACACGATGACCCTGGAAGTCCCTTCAAACCCAAACATTCTATAGGGGGTTCCAGACTACAAATCAGATTGCTGTTATAGAGAATACTCCAAACTACTCATGCTTGTATAGTGAAGCTGCAGGAGACAAGAAATGCTAAATATACAAAAAGTATATTTTTGCATTTTTGTCCATACTAAACAATTGAGAGCAATGTTATTATATTTTTAATGTTGTATATTGTATCTCATCCCTAACCCATCTCTTCAACCTATCTACTTCTGTTACCTTCCCCTCTGTTTTCAAACCATAAGCCATAATCACACCTATCCTCAAAAAGCCATACTTTGACCCAACAGCTAAGTCCAGCTCTCGACGCTCCCAGTTGCTTGCAAACTACTTGAGCAGCACATCCACGCTGAACTTCCTCTCACTTTGCATCTAACTCACTCTGCGACAACCTACAATCTATCTTCCGTCCCCATAATTCCACTGAAACTGCCTTGACCAAAATTACTAATGACTTACTTACAGCCAAAGCTAACAGACAACTCTCTCTACTCCTCTTTCTAGATATGTCCTCTGCTTTCGACACAGTTGACCTCTGCCTCCTGCTTCAGATCCTCTCTTCCTTGTCGTCAAAGACCTTGCCCTATCCTGGATCTCCTCATACCTTTTCAACCACACATTTAAGGTCTCCTACTCCAACACTACCTCCTCATGTCGCCCTTTCTCTATTGGTGCCCATCAAGTCTCTGTCTTAGAACCCCTACTGTTCTCCATCTATACCCTTGGCCTGGGACAACTCATAAAGTCCCATCTATATGCTGATGACACTCAGATCTACCTCTCTGCTGTCCACAACCCCAGAGTGCCTATCAGCCATATCCTCCTTCTTTTCCTCTCACTTCCTCAAGCTCAACGTGAACTAATTATCTTTCCTCCATTAAGCATATCTTCACTACCAGATTTATCTATCAGAATAAATGACATCACACTTTCCCTTTACTGGAAATCCGTTGCCTCGAGTAACCCTTGACTCTGCCCTGTCCTTCAAACCACACATCCAAACTCTCACCACCTCTTGTCGCCTTCAGCTCAAAAATATTTCCATTATCCAACAATGCTCAACCCTCAATCTAATAAGATGCTTGTGCATGCCATTATCATCATCTTCCGTCTTGACTACTGCAACATCCTCCACTGTGGCCTACCTTCTAACACTTTAGCACATCTCCAATCCTTAACTCTGCTGCCCAACTCATGCTCGCTACTCTCCTGCTTCCTCCCTTTGCAGATCCCTTCATTGGCTCACAATTTCCCAGCATATCCAGATCAAACTACTAACACTGACTTACAAAGCCATTCATAACCTTTCTCCTCCATATATCTCTGAAATAATCTCCCGATATCTTCCCTCCCAATACCTCCTTCTCTGATCCACACTTATTTGTCCCTCACCCAATCGCCTCCAAGACTGCTCCCAAAAATCCCTCACCCTTTGTAATTCTGTGCCCCAACACGTCAGGTTATCCTCCACATTCGGATCCTTCAGATGGAACCTGAAAACTCATCTCTTCAAGAAAGCTTACAACCTGCAATGACCACGCTGCCACCTTAACACCATTGTAGCTACTGCAACCCCCAACCCACTGTCTCTTCCCTCTGTATCAGTCTACCATTGTTAGTTTTTCTACTGTACCAGTCTACCATTGAAAGTTTGTCTACTGTTAGTGACATTTGTATTTTTATGTAATCCCTTCTCATGTACAGTGCCATGGAATCAATGGTGATATATAAATTAAAATAATAATTTTTAATGAGAGGATATCAAATTCATAACCCTATACAATTTAGGTAATCACGTTAGCAATAGCTGTGCTATTGAATGTCTAACATTTGTACACATTATGTAAAGGTGGGAAATAAGAACTGTCGCGGTCCTGCCCATGAAGACAACAATCGCGTCATATAGATAGCATCATGTGTTTTCATATATAGATAGTGTTGGTAGTGTACAGCATAGGACTGCATATGATAAGATATAGATTACGATTTAGGACATAAGATAGAGTGTGATAAGCAATGTAAGTGTGATATGCTTATAAGATAAAAAGTCTTTGTAAGGGAAATCTGCCCAGCAACAGGCTGCAGGGACAGATATAGTTATGTGTCTGTTCTAGCCCACAGTGGGAAGGGTTGGAGGCCAGTAAAAATGAAACTGCTCCATGTTGGTAACAGAGAGTTCGGTTGCTAAGTGACAAAGTGATATTCAAGGTGCAGTGGGCTGTTAGCAGAAGCAAGTGCAAAGTGTTCTGGGCAGTATGAAGCCTTACAAGACTCTCGGTTGACATTCCTGCAATGTCCGGAGCCTACGGCTTGATACAGGTACTATGGAGAGCACCTTCACACCTTCCATACAGAGGAAGATAGATGTGGAGCTGCTTGAGGGAAAGGTAACGGATCTCGGACATACTGCGGGACTGAACAGGAAATTCCAGGGGCTGGCAGGATCAGTGGATATAGGGGTAGTTCAGAGCAAGAATGGAAAGTGAAGAGGGAAATGTAGTGTATCACTAAAACTAGAAAAGGAGAGTGTTGTGCCCAATATTGCGTGATTCAATCTGATGTACTTGAACTGTCCAGTAAACTTTTATGTATTGAAATAAAGCATTGTATGCCGCTGTTCCTGAATATGGAGAATTGAAGACAGCAGAGGCCTACATGAGAAAACACACTGGGACTGGGACACGATTTTCCCGTGAAGTGTCAGGACGTTATGGAGCAGCAGCTCGACCACAGCTACCGTCCTCTGTCACCTTACAACTACATATATAATACCAGATTCACTCTACTGTCTTCCATGTAATATCTCATTTCTTCCGAGAAGCTAACCCAGACTTTTTTTTTTCAATAAAATTAAGAAAAAGTCCTTGTTGCAAAGGAGAATAGACGGGAAGGATTTTCATCTTTTGATGAGATCATTACTAACGTTTAGCTGCTCACGAGCTCATTATGTGAGTAGTGATATGACAGCTTTCCCAGTACCGGTATCTTTTTGGACATGTTTCATTAAAGTGTTAGTCTCGATATTAGAGATCAAAGTCATCCCGGGAGAACCAGGTGACCCTGCTAATTGACTTGAGCTATACGCTGTGATTGTGCTAGAACTCCAGTCTTCATTGACAACACAAGGCTTGTCTCATCTCAGAGGAGCGCTCTATCAAAATACCAATTTCTATCTCTATTGTCCAGTTTTTTGCACAATCGGAATAACAGGGGACTTTCAGGTTCCTGGTGGACTGATTATAGTTTTGAGCGTGTAACTTTCAAAGTTAAAGCAAAGAAAAAAAATATACATGATACTTTTGAACAATTTTGACATTTTACCTTACCCTTTAAAACACCTGGGAACACATAGCACATTAGATGTATCAGCATTAAAAGTGTCAGGAACTATAGCAAGTTCCATCATTCAAACCTGGCACTAAAAAGGAGATGGAAAATGTAGCTGAAAAGCATTTTAACACTATGACTTATTGAAATTGTTGTCAAGCCAAATGCCAAGATCCAAACCCGGTCAAGAACAATGTCAGCTCACGTGTCTTATGTGAGCAAGGAAAGGGGAAAAGTTGTGCCAAACTGCAATGTCTGAAAAGGTTAAAGGAGAATAAATATATATATTTTTATATAGATCTAATGAAGTGAAGCAGCGGCAGCCATCGGGAAATTCTGGGCCCCAAAGGAAGAAGCTGGACCCCTATTTTCTTTTCATGACCACAGAAAGTAGTTGGGGACCACAGAAAATGGCAGGACATGACAGGGTGAGATGCGCTGATCGTCGCCATGAGGAGAGGCAGGTGTTTTTTTCTTTACATTTTTAATGAAAATTTCCAAAAGTATATTTACGGGGCTATACTGCATTGCATACCCTGCCCACACATTAGACACATGCAGCACACACATTGCTCACATAATAAATACATGCAGCACTTTTATATTAGAAACATGCAGAACACATCACTTACATACAGTTAGGTCCATATATATTTGGACAGAGACAACATTTTTCTAATTTTGGTTATAGACATTACCACAATGAATTTTAAGCAAAACAATTCAGATGCAGTTGAAGATCAGACTTTCAGCTTTCATTTGAGGGTATCCACATTAAAATTGGATAAAGGGTTTATGAGTTTCAGCTCCTTAACATGCGCCAACCTGTTTTTAAAGGGACCAAAAGTAATTGGACAATTGACTCCAAGGCTATTTCATGGACAGGTGTAGGCAATCCCTTTGTTATGTCATTCTCAATTAAGCAGATAAAAGGCCTGGAGTTGATTTGAGGTGTGGTGCTTGCATTTGGAAGGTTTTGCTGTGAAGTAAACATGCGGTGAAAGGAGCTCTCCATGCAGGTGAAACAAGCCATCCTTAAGCTGCGAAAACAGAAAAAACCCTTCTGAGAAATTGCTACAATATTAGGAGTGGCAAAATCTACAGTTTGGTACATCCTGAGAAAGAAAGAAAGCAATGGTGAACTCATCAATTCAAAAAGACCTGGGCGCCCACGGAACACAACAGTGGTGGATGATCACAGAATAATCTCCATGGTGAAGAGAAACCCCTTCACAACAGCCGACCAAGTGACCAACACTCTCCAGGAGGTCGGCGTATCAATATCCAAATCTACCATAAAGAGAAGACTGCATGAAAGTAAATACAGAGGGTTCACTGCACGGTGCAGCCACTCATAAGATTCAAGAATAAAAAGGCTAGACTGGACTTTGCTAAAAAACATCTAAAAAAGCCAGCACAGTTCTGGAAGAACATTCTTTGGACAGATGAAACCAAGATCAACCTCTACCAGAATGATGGAAAGAGAAAAGTATGGTGAAGGCGTGGTACAGCTCATGATCCAAAGCATAGCACATCATCTGTAAAACACTGTGGAGGCAGTGTGATGGCTTGGGCATGCATGGCTGCCAGTGGCACTGGGTCACTAGTGTTTATTGATGATGTGACACAGGAAAGAAGAAGCCGAATGAAGTCTGAGGTATTCAGAGACATATTGTGTGCTCAGATCCAGCCAAATGCAGGAAAACTGATTGGTCGTCGTTTCATACTACAGATGAACAACAACCCAAAACATAAAGCCAAAGCAACCCAGGAGTTTATTAAAGCAAAGAAGTGGAATATTCTGGAATGGCCAAGTCAGTCACCTGATCTCAACCCAATTGAGCAGTATTTCACTTGTTAAAAACTAAACTTCAGACAGAAAGGCCCACAAACAAATAGCAACTGAAAACCACCGCAGTGAAGGCCTGGCAGAGCATCAAAAAGGAGGAAACACAGCGTCTGGTGATGTCCATGAGTTCAAGTATTCAGGCAGCCATTGCCAACAAAGGGTTTTCAACCAAGTACTAAAAATGAACATTTTATTTAAAATTATTGAATCTTTCCAATTACTTTTGGTCCCTTTAAAAACAGGGTGGCACATATTAAGGAGCTGAAACTCCTAAACCCTTCATCCAATGTTAATGTGGATACCCTCAAATGAAAGCTGAAAGTCTGAACTTCAACTGAATCTGAATTGTTTTGTTTAAAATTCATTGTAGTAATGTCTATAACCAAAATTAGAAAAATGTTGTCTCTGTCCAAATATATATGGACCTAACTGTATTAGACATCTGCAGCACACACACACTGTTCACATAATAGATACATACAGCAAACAACACTTACACATTAGACACATGCAGAACACATCACTTACATATTAGACATCTGCAGCACACACACTCTGCTCACATAATAGATACATACAGCAAACAACACTTACACATTAGACGCATGCAGAACACATCACTTACATATTAGACATCTGCAGCACACACACACTGCTCACATAATAGATACATACAGCAAACAACACTTACACATTAGACACATGCAGAACACATCACTTACATATTAGACATCTGCAGCACACACACTCTGCTCACATAATAGATACATACAGCAAACAACACTTACACATTAGACACATGCAGAACACATCACTTACATATTAGACATCTGCAGCACACACACTCTGCTCACATAATAGATACATACAGCAAACAACACTTACACATTAGACGCATGCAGAACACATCACTTACATATTAGACATCTGCAGCACACACACTCTGCTCACATAATAGATACATACAGCAAACAACACTTACACATTAGACACATGCAGAACACATCACTTACATATTAGACATCTGCAGCACACACACTCTGCTCACATAATAGATACATACAGCAAACAACACTTACACATTAGACGCATGCAGAACACATCACTTACATATTAGACATCTGCAGCACACACACTCTGCTCACATAATAGATACATACAGCAAACAACACTTACACATTAGACACATGCAGAACACATCACTTACATATTAGACATCTGCAGCACACACACTCTGCTCACATAATAGATACATACAGCAAACAACACTTACACATTAGACACATGCAGAACACATCACTTACATATTAGACATCTGCAGCACACACACTCTGCTCACATAATAGATACATACAGCAAACAACACTTACACATTAGACGCATGCAGAACACATCACTTACATATTAGACATCTGCAGCACACACACTCTGCTCACATAATAGATACATACAGCAAACAACACTTACACATTAGACACATGCAGAACACATCACTTACATATTAGACATCTGCAGCACACACACTCTGCTCACATAATAGATACATACAGCAAACAACACTTACACATTAGACGCATGCAGAACACATCACTTACATATTAGACATCTGCCGCACACACACACTACTCACATAATAGATACGTACAGCAAACAACACTTACACATTAGAAACATGCAGAACACATCACTTACATATTAGACATCTGCAGCACACACACTGCGCACATAATAGATACATACAGCAAACAACACTTACACATTAGACACATGCAGAACACATCACATACTTATTAGACATCTGCAGCACACACACTCTTCTCACATAATAGATACATACAGCAAACAACACTTACACATTAGACACATGCAGAACACATCACTTACATATTAGACATCTGCAGCACACACACACTGTTCACATAATAAATACGTACAGCAAACAACACTTACACATTAGACACGTGCAGAACACATCACTTACATATTAGACATCTGCAGCACACACACTCTGCTCACATAATAGATACATACAGCAAACAACACTTACACATTAGACACATGCAGAACACATCACTTACTTATTAGACATCTGCAGCACACACACTCTGCTCACATAATAGATACATACAGCAAACAACACTTACACATTAGACACATGCAGAACACATCACATACATTACATACATGCAGCACGCATCACTTACATATTAGACACATGGCACACACACACTGCTCACATAATAAATACATACAGCACTTACATATGAGACACATGCAGAACACATCACTTACTTATTAGACATCTGCAGCACACACACTCTGCTCACATAATAGATACATACAGCAAACAACACTTACACATTAGACACATGCATGACACATCACTTACACATTACATACATGCAGCACGCATCACTTACATATTAGACACATGCAGCACACACACACTGCTCATATAAAATACTTGGAGAACACATCAATTACATATTAGACACAAGCAGCACACACCATTTACACATTACATACATGCAGCACACACCACTTACATATTAGACACATGGCACACACATCACTAACATTTTAAACACATGCAGAACACATCACTTACATATTAGATATGTGCTGCACACATCACTTACATATTAGATATGTGCTGCACACATCACTTACATATTAGATATGTGCTGCACACATCACTTACATATTAGACACATGGCACACACACAAAACAGCAGAGATAAATAGCACCCAACAAGTGTGATAGAGCCCCTACTGTATATGGCAACCATCAAGCTTCTATGCCTCATATGAATAATGTAACCACTCATAGTTTTTGTGCCATTCTCAGTGACAAATAGTAAAACCCTCTGATTAGGGTCCTTCAGCCACCCCCTTACAAGGTATTTAAAGTAGGTAAAATAGGTACTCTAAAAGAGACAGGCTAATTAAGCTATTTTTGAGCCCATAGAACAAAACTAAAACAAAACTAGTTTTTTAATTAAAAAAAAAAAGACCCTGCAGGATATTAAGAGCAGGAAATCAAAGTCTGGTTACACTTTGATTATTAAGTTTTGGTAGAGATGCACTTTTAAACTATTGGTAGATAGACAAGAAAAGTGGCTCCACATTCATGCAACTTTCGGCTATATTTTTGAGGATTTTTTTCAGCAGCTTCTCTCCTAAATCCTCCTCAAAAATCGCTGCAAAAAATGCTTGGAAAATTCTTCAATATTCACTTCTACAGGAAATCCGATTTCCTGTTCATATGAGAAGTTTTTTCTTTTTTTTTTCAATATGCCTGGTGCAAAAAAGAAAAACAAAAACAAAAAAGAAAATGTATGTAACTTCTTTGAATGGAATCATGAAGGCAACCTCTCCAGACTGCATTGCCAAATCCAAAAGGTGCAAAAAAAACCACTTCCGGTAAAAACAACTCTTCCGACACAATTTCAAGAAAGAAAAAGAGCATTTCCTGAAATCAAGTTCTGCATTAAAAAAATATTTTTAAATGCCTCGAAAAAAAAAAATGAAAATAAAAAACAAAACTCTGTGTGAACATAGCCTTATTCATCTTGGGCCAAAGAAAACAGTATTCTTCCTGTGGTTTCCTAACATTCCGCTTTCTCGATGACCTTTCATCGGTTGTTATTTTGTTTGCATTACAGTAGAGGTTAGATCTGTTTTATTGTGGTGATATTTACAAAATGATTGCAAATTCTACACATATCTGAACCATTTGTGAAAAAGCAAAGATCTGATGAAAAAGAAATATGTATACTATTCCTCCATATTATAGCTGTGCCTCCAGGGGGATGGCAAAACAAGAGGAAACATAAATACAAGTGTATTCTTAAGATGTATATTATTTCTGAGTTAGATACTGCATTCCTTTTGATATGTTTGAATGGATTCAGACTCCTTGATAGTCATTTGTCACTTCCCCCTGGTCATAGAGAGTTATACAGCAAGGGGTCCGGGAAATGAGCAATTATTTCAGTCTATTGCACGCCTAATCAAGGAGTGTGAAATCTTTAAAACTTCTTTCACAGTAGCTAATAAATGCATCATAGCAGTATCATTATATTCCAGACAACCCAGAGGTTGAATAGATGATGATATCAGCCAATTACGAGCTTATGGAATGCATTTTTTAAAGCAACATTTGGAACAAATAGAAAGAAGAAGCAATTTTGATGCAAATTATTATTTTATTTTTTTTTTCTCCAAATCACGGGGCTTCGTGACATTAGTCAAAAATGAGATATTCATTCAGCGTGAACTTTGCTTCATCGCGGGGGCAGCTCTGTGGGTAAGATGGTAGAGGCTGAACGGATTAGGCAGGAAGCCAAGGAAGATCCAAAAAAGTATCGAGCAAAAATTAGATATAGCGGCCAATATAAAAGCACAAAATGTTATAGTGTTGGATTATATCTATTTGGTTGAAGATTTCGGATTTAGGGGATCGTTAAAGAGCAATGTCAAAATGTGTATGAAGGTTGTGGATAGGCAACTACTGGACGGGTCAAATGTAACCAGACCCTAAACAAGTAACGGCGTCCACACTGCAAAAATGACAAACAGGTTGTGCTCAACAGGACATGAGAAAGTCCATAAAAGTTGGTATGGAATTAAATTATTCCAGAGCGAACAAGGTAAAGATATTTGTCACTCAGCGCTGTTTGAAAGACGTCACTGTAGTTTTTGATACAGTTGTGTGAGCTCACGCCAGCATTAAGTCCAGCATTGTCCAGTCCAGTCTTGATAAGGAGGCACGTTGCTGTCAGATGCTCCTGATTCATTTTGCTTCTTCATTAATCAGGAGCGCCTGATGATTGTTGTGCACCTCCGTGCCCTTCCCCACAAACCTAACTTCAGTCACTAACTGGAGTAAGATTTCTGGCATAGAGAATGCCACAGCTTATCATGAATTACATGAGATGGCCCCACTGCGCTCCTGACCAAACCCCGGCTGTGTGCATTTTGTCAAAGCTCGGTGAAGCTGGGATGAAAGGGCCAAAAGTCACAAAACTTTTGCTCAACTCTGATATTTGGGCAAAAATTTTGAAATTTTTCAAAGCAAGTTATGTCAGAATTGTGGCAAAACTTTTTTCATTAATCGGGGCCATTTACTTTGTTGTATAGTTCCCATTCCTTTGGAATCCGCTTCTCACATCATTGTATCTAGACTATATGAACTGTAAGTATTGGGACACCTACATACTTTACCTGCGGGAGCTTTTATGACCTCTTAATCTAAATCCATAAACATTAATAAGGAGTCAGTCACTTTGCAGATATACTTAACAGCTTCTTCTCTTCCAAGAAGGCTTTCTACAAGATTTTGAAGGGGTCTTTGGGATTTTTTGCACTTTCATCCAGAAGAACATTTGTGAGGTCAGACACTGATGTTGAGGAGAAGTCGATCTCACAATCTCCATTCTAGTTCATCCCAAATGTGTTTGATGGGGTGAAGTCCGGGCTCTGTGTGACTAGTCATGTTCTTCCTACCAAACTCGCCAATCATGTCTTCATGCTTGGGGCACAGTCATGGGGAACAGACAAGGTCCTTCCCCAAACTGTTCTCACAAAGTTTTTAGCATATAATTGTCCAAAATGTCTTATTTGTTGAAATATTAAGATTTCTTTTCCATGGAACTAAGAGACTAAGGTTGACACCTGAAAAATGATGTTAATATCAGAGGATATCCCTTATGGAGTCAGCAGAGCGTTGGTGACTTTTCTGCCCTCTGCTCCTCGACACTTGGCCCTCTGCTCTGTAACTTTACGTGGTCTTTACTTTGTGGCTGAGTTGTTGCGGTTCCTTCTACTTCTCAATAATATTACTTACAGGGACTGTCAGAAGGACCAACATTCAATGATTCAGAATATACAGTAGATTAGTGGATCTGCCGAAATTCGAATTCGTCAAATTACGCATGTTTTACAGGAAAATTTGATTTGAAGCCAAGTGATTTTCTGCAGATTTAATGTCCCTTATTATGCTCTGGGGTTTGGATAATAAAAATAAAATGTTAAAAAGTAATTAGATAAAAATTAATCCCTTTCCGACACTGGGTGTAATAGTGATAGCACATGACAGCTGATCTATACAGCTGACATGTGTCCGCTACAGCCGTGAGTGGAATCGTGATTCACCCGCGGCTGTTAACTAGTTAAATGCCAATCTCTGACAGTGGCATTTAACTTGCACTTACTGGAAGCGCGTTGCTAATCCCACCCATCGTTGACCCCGTCACATGATTGCGAGTTACCGATGGGTCAGCATGACAATCAGAGGTCTGCAGCAAATCCCTGTTGTTGTCATTGCCATACTGCTATGAACGTCGCCCCATGGTCGGCGCTCATAGCAAGTTAGCATTTCTGCTACACATAGGCGATCTGATCATTGCCTGTGTGTAGCAGAGGCGATCAGAGTACAGCAGCTTCTAGTCTCCTGTGGAGACAAAAAAAGTAAATGTAAAAAGAAAATGTTTTTAAAAATATACCGTAAATATACAGTGGGGCAAAAAAGTATTTAGTCAGTCAGCAATAGTGCAAGTTCCACCACTTAAAAAGATGAGAGGCGTCTGTAATTTACATCATAGGTAGACCTCAACTATGGGAGACAAACTGAGAAAAAAAAATCCAGAAAATCACATTGTCTGTTTTTTTATCATTTTATTTGCATATTATGGTGGAAAATAAGTATTTGGTCAGAAACAAACAATCAAGATTTCTGGCTCTCACAGACCTGTAACTTCTTCTTTAAGAGTCTCCTCTTTCCTCCACTCATTACCTGTAGTAATGGCACCTGTTTAAACTTGTTATCAGTATAAAAAGACACCTGTGCACACCCTCAAACAGTCTGACTCCAAACTCCACTATGGTGAAGACCAAAGAGCTGTCAAAGGACACCAGAAACAAAATTGTAGCCCTGCACCAGGCTGGGAAGACTGAATCTGCAATAGCCAACCAGCTTGGAGTGAAGAAATCAACAGTGCGAGCAATAATTAGAAAATGGAAGACATACAAGACCACTGATAATCTCCCTCGATCTGGGGCTCCACGCAAAATCCCACCCCGTGGGGTCAGAATGATCACAAGAACGGTGAGCAAAAATCCCAGAACCACGCGGGGGGACCTAGTGAATGAACTGCAGAGAGCTGGGACCAATGTAACAAGGCCTACCATAAGTAACACACTACGCCACCATGGACTCAGATCCTGCAGTGCCAGACGTGTCCCACTGCTTAAGCCAGTACATGTCCGGGCCCGTCTGAAGTTTGCTAGAGAGCATTTGGATGATCCATAGGAGTTTTGGGAGAATGTCCTATGGTCTGATGAAACCAAACTGGAACTGTTTGGTAGAAACACAACTTGTCGTGTTTGGAGGAAAAAGAATACTGAGTTGCATCCATCAAACACCATACCTACTGTAAAGCATGGTGGTGGAAACATCATGCTTTGGGGCTGTTTCTCTGCAAAGGGGCCAGGACGACTGATCCGGGTACATGAAAGAATGAATGGGGCCATGTATCGTGAGATTTTGAGTGCAAACCTCCTTCCATCAGCAAGGGCATTGAAGATGAAACGTGGCTGGGTCTTTCAACATGACAATGATCCAAAGCACACCGCCAGGGCAACGAAGGAGTGGCTTCGTAAGAAGCATTTCAAGGTCCTGGAGTGGCCTAGCCAGTCTCCAGATCTCAACCCTATAGAAAACCTTTGGAGGGAGTTGAAAGTCCGTGTTGCCAAGCGAAAAGCCAAAAACATCACTGCTCTAGAGGAGATCTGCATGGAGGAATGGGCCAACATACCAACAACAGTGTGTGGCAACCTTGTGAAGACTTACAGAAAACGTTTGACCTCTGTCATTGCCAACAAAGGATATATTACAAAGTATTGAGATGAAATTTTGTTTCTGACCAAATACTTATTTTCCACCATAATATGCAAATAAAATGTTAAAAAAACAGACAATGTGATTTTCTGGATTTTTTTTCTCAGTTTGTCTCCCATAGCTGAGGTCTACCTATGATGTAAATTACAGACGCCTCTCATCTTTTTAAGTGGTGGAACTTGCACTATTGCTGACTGACTAAATACTTTTTTGCCCCACTGTATGTAAAAGTTAAGATCACCCGCCTTTCGCCCCATTCAAAGTAAAACAATAAAGAAAACAAATATACACATATTTGGTATCGCCGCTTTCAGTATCGCGTGATCTATCAATATACAAAACGAATTAACCAGATCACTAAACGGTGTAACGAGATGAAAAAATTGAAAATGCTAGAATTAGTTTTTTTGGCAGCTATAAAATGAAATAATGGGTGATCAAAAGATTGTATCTATACCAAAATGGTATCAATAAAAAAAAATTAGCTCACCACACAAAAAAATAAGCCCTCACCAGCCCCAGATCACGAAAAATGGAGACCCTACAGGTCTCAGAAAATGGCGCCATTTTTTTTAAACATAATTTGGAGTACTTTTTACCACTTAAATGATAAAGAACCTAGACATGTTTAGTGTCTATGAACTCGTAATGACTGGGAGAATCATAATGGCAGGTCAGTTTTAGCATTTAGTGAAATGGTAAAAAAATAAAATAAAAACAACTGTGAAATTGCACTTTTTTGCAGTTTCACCTCACTTGGAATTTCTTTCCTGTTTTCAGTATATGATATGCTAAAACAAATAGTGTTATGGCTCTGGGAAGAAGGGGAGCAAAAAACGGAAATTGAAAAACTGAAATACCCTTGGTCGTTAAGGGGTTAGTACTCGTCTTCCTGCTCACCTGTTCTATAGCCCACCGTCCGATTTTCCGTGTTACTTATTTTCTCCATCCATCATTTTGTGCCCATAAATCTGAAATGTTTCAATGTATCGCAGTGATTTTGAGACTGTTTGTTCATCATGACACATTATACTTTATGATTTAGCAAATTTAACCCCTTAGTGACCGAGCCAATTTTTTTAAATGTGACTTGTGCCACTTTATGTAGTAATAACTCAGGAATGCTTGAATATATCCCATTGATTTTGTGACTGTTTTTTCGTGACACATCATACTTTATGATAATGGTAATAAATTTTGTGTTTATTTATATAAAAAAATCAGAAATTTGCCTATTTTTTTTTAAATTGCAATTTTTGAAATTTGAAAAACTATCCCTTTAATCCAGATAGTGATACCACACAAATTATTTATAAATAACATTTTCCACATGTCTACTTTACATCAGCACCACTTGTAAAATGTTTTATTTTGTTAGCCTTTTAGGAGGTTTAAAAATGTAGCAGCAATTTTTGATTTTTCAAGGAAATTTACCAAACATTTTTTTAGGTACCTGTCCAATTTCAAAGTGACTTTATGGGTGCTATATATTGGAAACCCCCAAATGTGATACCATTTTAAAAACAGCACCCCTCAGTGTATTCAAAATTGCTTTTGGGTAGTTTATTAACCCTTCAGATGCTTTTCACGAATTAATGCAAAGTGGCATGACAGGAATGAAAAAGTGTATTTTTACCACCTAAATGTTGCTAACATCTGAACAGGCTGCTATAGCCCGCAGACTCTAAGGCCGTTATTTGGTCATGAATTACCATCAAGACTACACCATTATGATCTCATGGTGCCAATGAGGTTAAAGAGAGAACCCCCCCATTCTGTTAACCGTCTAAATACCGTAATCACTATTGACGATAGCATCCAAGTTGTTAAACGACCATGGTCGGTGCCCACCCCACAATCGTGGCTGATGCAACAGGGTATCAGCTATAGCGTACAGTTGACATAATTTTGATCCGTTGGGGGATGCTATTCACTTATATCTCAGGTCGGTTTAAAGTCATATCGGTGGTGGCTAAGGGGTTATGTGGTGACTTTGAGCCTTATGAGGACCTGAAGAAGGTGGTTGACTCCTGAAGAAGGTGGCTGCCTCTTGGACTGAGTGTTGACCTAAGAGCTGAAGTAATTTGACTATCTTGCATTGAGAGACCCCTACTTCTCCTTTTCATGGACAGGTTGTTCATCTATTTATCAGGTCTTGTTTCCAAAGTAGAAGTAGTAGATTTGGTTGCTACCATTTATTTTTTCTTACCAATTTACAATGCTGCCATTACATTCATAATGTACTGAAAAACAAAAAAAAATAACTTTGTTGGGTGGAAAGAAAAACACAATTCTGCTCTTGTTTCATTTTTATGGCATTCAAAGTGTGGTTATAATAACATTTAATCTTTATTTTGTGGGTTGGCATTATTAAAATACTACCAAGCTTGTGTGTTCTTTTATATTTTATTTTGGTTTTTTTATTTAAACTTTGAACGAAAAATAAAAAAATTGCCTACTTTGTTTTATTTATGGAAGTGGAAAAGGGAGGATTTCAGTTTTTAGTTTTTTTATAATTATTTTGAACATTTTTAAACTTTTTTAACACAAGCAGCAAGGCAGTGCTTTATAGGAGCGCACAAGAATGGCTGACACAGGGGCCTTCTGTATGCCAATCATGTGGTCAATCATGTGCTCAATGAATAGAACAGGCTGCCAGGAGTAGGGGGATGGACACGATGACCCTGGGGGTCCCTTCCAACTCTAACATTCTATGATTCTATGATTCTATGACTATTCCAATGTGTTGAGGGGTCCATTAGGTGGCATAGGGTTCACTCCTCTATGTAACCCCTAAAATCCACTCTAGAGCAAAGTTTAAGGGGTAGCCTACTACTATGACATTGATGACTTATTCCTAGGATAGGTCACCAATATGAGATTCTTTGAGGTCCAATACTCCGCACCCGAACCAATCAGCTGTCACCTGCTCCAGCATTGGTCCTATATAAACAGTGTGTAGAATGTATCATCATCACTCCATCACACTTTTAATTGGCCGCTCATGGGTGTCCTAAGGATAGGACATCATCATCAGTATCATACTTGTGAAAACCCCTTTAAACTTCCATGATCGAAGCTAGCCTCAGTTACAGGCAGGTGTCAGCTGTGTAATACAGCTGGCACTTCCTGTGTATGGAATGAACTTCCCTCTTAAACCCACTCCAAGCTTGCGAACCCCTCCAGTACACATATACAAGCGGATATCGGGAAGGACTTAATGAGCACAGAATTTTGCACATACTTATAATTTATCAAGCAATTTGGTAGCCTCCTCCCTTCTAGGTCCAAAATTCTATATTTCCTAATTTTAAAAATTTTTCCGCTCACCTCGAAACCTGCGCCTATTTTCGACACCGTCTCATTCAACCACGTCACCTGCAATTTAGCTACGAAGCAATAAAATTCCATTTGAGCCCGGAGATTACTACTGTGTCAATTACTGTAAAACTTCTTACGAATCTTAAGACATTCAGGCAATATCATATTTAATTACAGACGCATTTCAGCAATGTTAAATTATAAGATACATCATAACACGTTAGAAGTGGAGAGAATTAGTTGATTATTGGTCACACTGTGGCAATGTAAATTAAGACTCACATTCAATTACTGAAATAATTGATGTCAAATGACTTGAGGTGCAATATGCATTCTTTGCAATTAGTGATGTGACTGATTGATATGTGTTTGACATATTCACTGACGCAACCATTGTGTGAAGCTATTCCACACCGATAGGCAAGATTACGCTGAAAATCAGAGAAGTTTCATGTCAAACTCATGTACTTTTTATGGGCTATTCGGAGCATTGTCTCCAAGGCCGCCCTTGGAATAAGAGATGTTTCCACTAACACTTGAGGCTGCCAACATGTAACTATCCAATTACTGGGGAATTATTGGAGCTGGAGCCAGGTACGGACTGGGGCCCATGTTATCACTGTCCCCAAGCACCAGATGGGTTATATTTCTAATATTACTCTGGATGGAGGAAAGGAAGATTTACTACAAGACCAATATTTCTAATGATACCAGTGGCATGCTGGGGTAAGTGATGGAGTCAGCGACTTTGTGCTTCATCACAACTCTTAACAGTATGGGTGTCTTGAGAACACCGATTCTGTTAACAACGTAGCAGACAAGGCAACCCATGACCAGACAGGCCCTTCTGGCATTTGCCAGAATTGCTAGGTGGCCAGTCCGGCCCTGGCTGGAGCGTTAAGAGGGAAAAAATGGGCAATTCCTCGGGATCTTAACCAGAAAAGGACCTTCAACCTCTCCTTTCTCCAGCTTTCCTCGAAACGCGTAGAAGAGAGACATGAGGATCAGTATTATTTTCTCCTTGGACTAACTAACCACTAGGAATCCAATGGTAGAGCAGAGATGATCAATTTCCATAGGAGGATCGGGTTAAGCAGGAGGGTGTGTGAATTTGTCTCTGCTCCTGCTCTCCTGTCTGACAAACTGTGCCAAAAAATCAGTGATACATGGATGATAGTAATGTATTTCATTTTCTACACGTTTCGAAGTTATCAAACTTCTTCAGGTAAAGACCATAGGAAACCTGAAGAAGCTGGAATGCTTCGAAACGCGTAAAAAATTCACCGCATTACTATCATCCATATCTCACTCATTTTTTGGTTTGATTTATATCAGCAGCTCAGGAAAACCCATTTTAAGTTTACCCGCCAAATATTATATTGTTTTTCAACCCATAATGCTGCAGCAGCTGGAATTTGTCCGTGCCTCTTTAGTGTCATGTAATACATAACCATACCAGGTGTGCACAACCACCATAATACCTTCAATGCTATTCGCATAATACCTCTCTTGTTCCCTCTGCTAAGTTTTCTACACTGCAGAAAGGCAATCAGTTCAGAATAGTCAAACCACTAGACAATGGCAGGAGAAATGTAATCTGAAAAGTTCCAGCACCTATAGTGCAGGTAGAATGCTGATAGAGGTACGGCTCACTTAAAAAAAGCATATTGCATGTTTTAGATCAGAACGATTGTTCCTATGCATATCAGGCTGGTATGAAATACAAAATGACTGGGTGAAATAACTTCTAAGTAATGTAAAAAATCTAGTAGAAATGTACCACAGCAAAAATGTACTTCATCCAGGAATAGAAAATTGTGCATTTACAGACAGGGAGGGCAGATGGGTGGAAGGGCACAGTAAGTCTACATGGGCTCATCACTTAAGATTTTTTTTCTTTATTGATCAAGGGTTAAGATATATACATATAGATATGTATATATATATATATATATATATATATATATATCCTGCATATATATATATATATATATATATATATATATATATTTATACCGTATATATATAACTTTAACGTAAACACTTTAAAAAAAATGTATAACGAAAATGAAATGTACTTCTGCAGACTTACAGGAATTGTCCAAGTTGGAGCTTAAAAATTATATGTAGATCATTATCTATATGTGAAGATTACCCATTATTTTTTTAACTCATATCTTGCTGCCTTGATGCTTTTTGTTCATCTGCATTTGGGCAGAGCTGTGATCTATGACTACAGTTTATCTACAGCGCCTACCAAAGTCTGAAGCAGTCTGGGACACACCTTCTGTCCCATCATTGGTTAAGCCTCCTTCTCAGTCCCTCCCCCTGTAGCTTTGCCTCCTCTGATTGGTTGCTGTGTATAAACACAAGCCCCTCATGGGCTCATCAGGCGGTTAGTGCACGGAGAGCCGATTTCTATAACACCAAGAGCAAAATAATGATGCAGTATATAGGTTACTACACCACCAGTAAGAAAATGATGTACATCAAATAACTGCCGCAAATGTGTAGAAACAAATGACTATTATTAACGGGAATTCTAAGGAAGGTTACGTTTAAAGCAGTGGTAAGAAGGGGTTGATTACTTACGCAAAGTTGTTGGTTTAAAAAAAAATCTGCTGGAAATGTACATTTAGGCTGTGTGCACACGTTGCTGTTTTTTCACGGTTTTTCCCGATAAAAACGCTATAAAACCGCAAAAAACACGCATACAATAAGCATCCCATCATTTAGGCTACGTTCACGTTTGCGTTGTTGGGCGCAGCGTCGGCGACGCATACCGATGCAAACGTCATGCGCCCCTATCGTTAACATGGGAGGCGCATGGACATGTGCCGGTACGCGTTGTACTGCGTTTTACGACGCATGCGTCATATAGACGCACAAGACAGGGTGCAGAGGACGCTACTTGTAGCGTTTTCCCTGCGCCGAAATTCCTGATCTGTAGGATCTTATGACAACGCATGCGTCGCAAAACGCTGCGTTGTCTACATGCGTTGCTGGTTGCGTCGCGTCGCCGACGCCGCGCCCAACAATGCAAATGTGAACATAGCCTTAGAATGAATTCCGCATGTTTTGTGCACATGATGCATTTTTTTCCGCGAAAAAAACGCATCACGGTAAAAAACGCAGCATGCACATTAATTTTGCGGGTTTTGTTTGCGGATATCCCAGTACAAAATGCATTGGGAAATGTCCGGAAAAAAACGCATCAAAAACGCATCTAAAAAACGTGGCAAAAAAACGCGGCAAAAACGCATGCATATTTCTTGCGGATTTCTTGCAGAAAATTTCAGGTTTTTCTCAGGAATTTTCTGCGAGAAATCCTGAACGTGTGTACATAGCCTAAGAGCCTGCTGGGATTGTTATGTGTGTAATCTTGAGGAATCGATTGACTTTTTAAAGGGTTGAATACTTTCGCAAGGCACTGTATATAAATATTTTTTCAAGAATTGTATACATTTTTTTTAAAGTGAGTTCGAATGTAATTTATACTGAATGTACAGATGTGAACGTGTGATCCCGCTGAACCGATATAAGCATCTTAGCAGATAGCAGCCATTTATCGTCTGAGCTTTCCTAGAAAGTCCACATAAGCTGTGGAAGCAGCGTTCTTAGCGAAAGTCTTTATTGATCAGCTCTAATGAGCACCAGTGGAGCTGCGGCTAATGGTGATACTCTTAGTGTTAAGGGCAAATGTAGGAGAAGATTATAAACCCATGGGTTTTAGCCGTTGCTGGACTACCAGGAGCCCTCGGGGCAACGATGCACTTGAGAGGTCAGCCCGCATCAAATAATAGGGAAAGAAACTGCAGTCGGCTGCCGAGCAGAAAAAAAACAAAAAAGCAAAAACAAAGTTTATCCAGAGGTAATCTCTAATTTTCTGTGATTTACTCATTAAAGAAGACACGAGGGACTGGATGCCACGAGAAGCCCAAATGTAAATGTAATTTTATGTATATACCATAAATAAAAAATGTTTATAACGCCCTCGGATGTTTTTATTATAGTTGACTGTCTCAAGCTGAGAAGTGATTATATTCAATCATATTCATGCTGGGGATCTATTGGAGGCAGCGGATAATGCAGAGGAATATTGCGGCGATACTTATGTGTAAGAGCCGGCCCGGGCGTTTGCAATACACTAATATCCAAGGGAGAAGAACGCAGGCAAAAGTTTTCACATGAGATGAGATTAGGTAGGCAGAAATTGTGGATTACGCTGATAATTCACCAAAATATTGGTGTAAGGATTATACAAATTACGATACATATTTTCTATACATAGCTATCATCAGTGACGTAGCTAGAGTCCAAAGGGCCTGAGCCCTCATCTGATCCTATAAAGACATAAGTGTTAGCCCCCATGTAAGAATGTCCCCCGTCATGTCTCCTTGTAATAATCTTCCCCATCCCTTACAGTAATTATGCCCCCCATCCTGGAATAATGTTCCCATTTTGGTATAATGTCTCCCATCCTGATATAAAGTCCTCATTCTGGCATAACGTCCCCATCCTTGTATAATGTCCCCCATCCTCGGCCCTATCCTGGTATAATCTCTCCATTCTTGTTTAATGTCCCCTTCCTGGAATAATGTCCCCATTTTGGTATAATATCCCCCATCCTGATATAAAGTCCTCATTCTGGTATAATGTCCCTATCCTGGTATAATGTCCCCATTCTGGTATAATGTCCCCCTTCCTGGTATAATGTTACCCTTCCTACTATAATGTCCCCCATCCTGGTATAATGTCCCCCATCCTCGGCCCTATCCTGGTATAATGTCTCCATTCTTGTATAATGTCCCCATCCTGGTATAATGTCCCCCATCCTTGGCCATATCCTGGTATAATCTCTCCATTCTTGTATAATGTCCCCATCCAGGAATACTGTCCCCATTTTGGTATAATATCCCCATCCTGATATAAAATCCTCATTCTGGTATAATGTCCCTATCCTGGTATAATGTCCCCATTCTGGTATAATGTCCCCCTTCCTGGTATAATGTTACCCTTCCAACTATAATGTCCCCCATCCTGGTATAATATCCCCCATCCTCGGCCCTATCCTGGTATAATGTCTCCATTTTTGTATAATGTCCCATCATGGAATAATGTCCCCATTTTGGTATAATGTCCCCCATCCTGATATAAAGTCCTCCTTCTGGCATAATGTCCCCATCCTAGTATCATGTCCCCATTCTAGTATAATGTCCCTCATCCTGATATAATGTCCCCATCCTGGTATAATGTACCCCATTATGGTGTAAGGTGCCCCATCCTTGTTTAATATCCCAAATCCTGGACCCTTCCATTCTTCTCCAGCACATTTTAAAAAGAAACAAATGATCAACCACCACTCCATCCACGCCCTGGTGCTCGGGATCGATAAAGGTCCTAGCAGTTGCACCCCCAGCAATTGGGCAGTTATAACTTCCAAAAATAAGCATGCCCCATTAAGGCTTAACCCTGCTGTTTTGTTTGCATTTACTATACACTTGTAGTGTTCCGGGTCACTATGACCCGGCTTATTAAACCTTGATTTTAGACACTCTAACTCCATTTTTTTTATACTTTTTGCTTACTAGACTGTTTTTGAACATGTTTGGTAGTAAAAAAAAAAGAAAAATGAACTAGAAATCTTTTTTTGTTGTTTTTATTCTGAAATAACAGATCCATCCAATGAGCAAAACGAAAATAGAAAACTACACATATTTTGTAAAAAAAAAAAAAAAAAAATCAAATCAAACATTTTGTGATAAAAAATTAAAGATAATAAACATTACAATGTGAATATATTTACATGATCATATAAATTTACGGATTCTTGCATGAAAAACAATACACATGATTTTTGCATAGAAATGTTTTACAGCCAGAACATGTTATACTCGTCTTGTTGTCACAAGTAGAAGGGCAATAGCTGCATCTTTTCCTTTTGATGCCGGAAGAGGCCATGGGGGTAGAAGCACACAGCTGCTCTCCAAAGAAACTGAAAGGTAACATGTCTGGGCTAGCATATGTGTACTGATAAGAGCAGAGAAGATAAGAACCCTTCTGAAAACAAGCAGATAAGCCAGGAAGACAGACTTACTTAGCAAAAAAAAAATTATTTGCAAGACTTTACAGCTCAGCTTTACAAAAAAAAAACGTCTTAGACAGCGCGTTCTGAGCAGTCCGTTCTGCGCATAATATACATGTGTAGTGCACACCTAGTGATCTCTCCGGATGCACTCTACATTTTAGAATAGACTGCGCACCAAAAATAATCAATATAAAGCCATTTTTATGGTGCGCAGATCTCAATGCATACCCCCGGTAGAGCGCGTGTACGACCCCATTGAAATAATTTAGGAAATAAATCAATTGATATACAATAGTAGATGCAATAAATAGACCCAACTGAGGTTATAACTCCTTTATTTCACTGAAAATATGGCCTCACAGCTGTAAAAAACGATGTCGGGTCACTATGACCCGAACACAACAAGTGTAACTTTTTGCGTGTAGCAAAAAGTAAACGAAAAAAAAAAAATACTCATAGGTAGGTCCCCCCAAATGAGGAAAAGTCAAGGAGTCTCAAGTTTTAGAGACTTACAGAAAAAAATCTACAGGGCCGCAAAAAGTCTGTTCGGGTCACTATGACCCGAACAGAACAACAGGGTTAAAGAGAATGCTTGAGAATATACTTTTAAGGCAAAGCTTCAATGACAAGTTTTGCTTACAATCCCCCGAATTCCAAACATTTTTACTTAAAGCCCTGTAGTCAAACATTGAGGTCACTTGCCAAGTTTTCCATGACCACCACGCATGAACCCAACCCTTAAATTTGATTAAAAGGAAAAAACAAATTTCCTAGTAAAAACTGAATAGAGCTATGAATTCTTCAGCTTCTAGGGTGATCACATAGTACTGCTATTATATAGCAATTTCCATTCTCACAACCTTCCTGTGAAATCCAGATGGCTCCAGCCCTAGGCATTTACCTGGGCTGTTTTGGGTCAATCCAGCCTTGTTATCCTCCATAATTTATGAGACAGAACTATTGTATCAAGCGCTATACCTTTTGTTCTCGACAGCTTTCTTATTGTGATACTTTCTTAGGTTATTGCTTTAGTATTTAATCAAAGTTGATATTTTGCACTGAATATTTCATGGCCGTCCCAGATTTTGCCATTGGTACTACATTTAATATCCGCGATAAGGTGCTTTAAAAAGTCCCCCCACCTCCCATCCTTAAAGCAGTATGTTAGTTCACCCCGGATACAATGTAGTTCAATTCCATTAATATGAAGGATGCATTAAAAGCCATATAGTACAAAACCAAAGGCCATATTGTAGCTATAACACCGGGCCTGGTAACAAATGTCTGGAGTCGTGCTGCCTCTGAGGGATAGATATTGGATATTTATGTGGCAGTTGTATTTTGAAGTTGTATATTATAGCTGTAGTAAAAGAGTAATGGTTTAATAAAACGAAAATACTTGCCGCAGCTATATGAAGTGGAGGGATCATTTTATACAATTTATGTGGAGTTTTTTGAGAATTTTTCCTTCTTTCTTCACAAGTCTGAAGTCCAATTAAAGTTTCTATGTGAATCATATCTGGGATTTTTTTTTCTATTATTGACATTATTGTTTTATATTAATGTGACATGTCTGTACGTAAAGTCAGATACTGTAACCCCCTCCATGTTCATAAAGTTATATAAATAGGACAGTTGTTCGGGAAGTACTTTTACATTTCTATTTTTACAAGTACATTTCTGCATATTTTTCATGGTTGGCAGATCTATGAATATTTAGTCTGGGTATACACATGCACACACATTCCTCCTTACGTTCTATGGTGGTATGCTGCACTGCTCTTAGCTTAACTTAGATGGAGGGCAGAAACAGTAGCATCTGGTGAAATTTCGATAGTTTGAATCCATTTTGTCTGTCAGGAATCAGCTATAAGACTTGACACTCAAAGGCATAGCTAGGGGAAAACGTGAACCTCCACCCTTGATTTGGAATGGTGCCTGTGAGCATGTGTAGTAGGAAGATATTCAGACAGAGTGGACAGCAGTGTGAGCAACGTCTTCTTACCTCTGTGCCCCTGGCATATTCAGTATTAGATCAGATAGACAGGATGCACAGCAGTGTGAGCAACATCTTCTTACCTCAGCACTCCTGGTACCTCCAGTATTAGATTAGATGGACATGGTTGGCAGCAGTGTGAGCAACATCTTCTTACCTCAGCTCTCCTGGTATCTACAGTATTAGATCAGATAGACAGGGTGGACAGCAGTGTGAGCAGCCTCTTCTTACCTCATTACTCCTGGTATCTAAAGTATTAGATCAGATAGACAGGGTGGACAGCAGTGTGAGCAGCCTCTTCTTATCTCAGCACTCCTGGTATCTACAGTATTAGATCAGATAGACAGGGTGGACAGCAGTGTGAGCAGCCTCTTCTTACCTCAGCACCTCTGACGTCTCCAGTATTAAATGAGATAGAGTGGACAACAGTGTGAGCAGCCTCTTCTTACTTCAGCACTCCTGATATTTGCAGCATTCGATCAGATAGACAGGGTGGACAACAGTGTGAGCAGCCTCTTCTTACCTCAGCACCCCTGTTATCTACAGTATTAGATCAGATAGACAGGGTGGACATAATGTGAGCAGTCTCTTACTACCTCTACACTCCTGGTATCTACAGTATTAGATCAGATAGACAGGGTGGACAGCAGTGTGAGCAGCCTCTTCTTACCTCAGCACCTCTGACGTCTCCAGTATTAAATGAGATAGAGTGGACAACAGTGTGAGCAGCCTCTTCTTACCTCAGCACTCCTGATATTTGCAGCATTCGATCAGATAGACAGGGTGGACAACAGTGTGAGCAGCCTCTTCTTACCTCAGCACCCCTGTTATCTACAGTATTAGATCAGATAGACAGGGTGGACATAATGTGAGCAGTCTCTTACTACCTCTACACTCCTGGTATCTACAGTATTAGATCAGATAGACAGGGTGGACAGCAGTGTGAGCAGCCTCTTCTTACCTCAGCATCTGACATAGACAGCAAATGGATTTTATTGGCACTATGTGATACTTAAAGGGGTTTTATGGGCATAGTGATTAGGTGAGCTATCTATAAGATAGGTCATGAATAGCAGATCGGTGGAGGTCGACACTCGGCGCCCCTACAATCAACTATTTTTGTTATGTTGGCAGCGTGATGTAAACACTTTGAACTGACCTGCTGAACATGGCTCCAATCAAAGCAGATCAGCCACTGGCAACCATTTCCATCTACTGCAGCACAGTTTCTATAGTGGGTCTTTATCTCCCTATAATAAGTGGGGGTGCATCTTTGTCTCTCTACAGGAAGTGGGGGTCGGTACTTATCTCTCTACAGGAAGTAGGGGTCGGTCTTTATCTCTCTACAGGAAGTGGGGGCTAGTCTTTGTTTTCCTACATGAAGTATGGGCAGGTATGTGTCTCTACAGGACGTGGGGACAGGTCTTTGTCTCTCTACAGGAAGTGGAGGCAGATCTTTGTTTCTGTACAGGAAGTGGGGCTGGTCTTTGTGTTTCTACAGAAAATGTGGACAAGTGCATATTTTTCTACATGAAGTATGGGCAGGTATTTGTCTCTCTACAGGAAGTGAGGGCAGGCCTTTATCTCTCTACAATAAGTAGGGGTGGGTCTTTGTCTCTCTTCAGGAAGTAGGGGTCAGTCTTTATTACTCTACAGGAAGTGGGGGTGGGTATTTGTCTCCCTACAGGAAGTGGGGACGGGTCTTTAACACTATACAGGAAGTTGAGGCCGGTGTTTGTTTTTCTACAGGAAATGAGGAGATTTTTTTTTATCTTTCTGCTCCTGTTCTACTGTACATACAGCATACAGTCACAGCAGAGAGTCAAGCTTTCAGTTGAGTGATGGCAAGCTATAAGACAATGGCTGAAGCAATGGAAGGAAGAAAAGCTCCAGCACTTATAATGCTGGCAAAATGCTGGTAAATAGTAACTTGCCACTAAAAAGTAGTGATATGCAAGTTATAGAATACGAGACTTGGGACGACCCACAGGCATGTTAGACTGGTTTGTGTTTTTATGGAACTACAGCTCCTCTGTCTATTCTACGACTTTTAGCTGGCGCATACATCAATATTTTAATATTTTTTACATTTTTAAGTTGTTGCTTAAAAATTTAATCTTGTGACTAGATTTCCCTGCATGCATTTGGCTACGAATGCCACAGATCATGCTCCAGCTTCTCAAGAGTGGCGCGTAGACATGGATTTGCAGCAATTGCTTTATCTGGGGACACATCGGCCATGAATCATTCGTTGATGTATTGGACATATTGTTTCAATAAATTCCCAGTTTTCTTTAGAAAACCATTAGGCTAATAATCTCGAGAACGATGAGGCCCTTTAAGACGCGTGAATGCTTTCTCAGCCTACTGTCATAATCAGATTCCAGAAATTGAACTTGCAGAAAGTTTGTGCTAGCCTTGTGGATTTTCATTTCAGATGTTGTCAACTCAAGGGCATTTGGACCAATCAATATCTGTCTGTCTTCCTGCACATGGAATGTTGGCTATTAGAAAAGAGAGGCTTACAGCAAGCTCAGCCAATACCATTAGCCCTAGCCTTAGGGCAGTTCTATCCATGTGCCGGGGTAGACACCTGCCTCATCCCCTCCCCCACCATTAAAGAGGCCACTGGGGATGTCATTTGGACATAACGGGCAAAGAGCACTTCTTTATTCTTTTTCTTTTCTACACCCAGACTTCACCAAAAATCAATACATCTGTTCTTTGCTTATTTTCAGAACTTTACGTCAATATCTGTAAGGACTTTTCCTTCCAGCTACAAATCCAAGGCACTTAGAAAATTTGGTTTTGTTTTCTGATTTTCCTTTCTCTTTTCCAATTTGTGGGATAATTGAAAATAATGCTTGATTGATGCTTACGCTTTTTTTTTTGCTTTTTTTTTTTCTAAAGTCCTTGATCCTGAAATCCTTGAATTACGATTCGGAAACTTGTGCAATCGTCCTCTAAAAATCCCAAAGATGAAAATATATTGTGCAGAATTGTAATTATTTGTTGAATTCTTGCATTTTTTTTCTTCTATTTTTAAGTGCATTTGTTTCTATAGAACAAGAACATTCTTTGCCAGGTCAGTAAGCGATCCAGAGTCTTTCTATGCGATGTGTCTGCGTTACATAACTCAGTAATCTGTGGGGAAATGTCCTAGAGCGCTGTGTATTGTTACAATCCATGTACTATTCATTATTATAATTAGGCATATAATAGACCGGTGGCTGCGAGCTTCAAAAACAGTTCCAAGATCAGGTGATCTGCTTCACTTCCACTCAAGTCTCGCCACGTTCAATTAAAATCAATGAGGAAACACTCTATTGCAAGTTTTAACCCTTTCATCATGAACCCCTATATAGGACCCACTGGATAATCTTTAATTAGTTTAGTCACAGGCAGCCAGGACCCCCCAAACCCCAAATATTACAGGCGACCTTTTTCCTTTTCCCATTTTTATGCAACATAGAGCATTTTTCAGTCTTCATTTATCACCGTCAGTCTCCTGCGCTGTTCTTACCGATCCTCCTGATTCATGAATGGAATGCCAAAGCTGCAGTGAAGACTGACACTCAGGCTACTGTCATTCAACCGTATTTTAAGTCCAAGTGTCTGTGAAAAAAACTGACAGCGTGGCTACGCTCCCACGATGGGTAATGGTGAGTTTTTTTTATTTCTGCGCATATTATTTATAATAGGTTACTTCCATCTTTTTCATTGTGTTTTTGAGTGTATTTTTTTTCATTCATCTTCAGTTTTTGTCTCCTTTTTTATCTCGTCTTTGGTTCTTGTGTAGCCTTAGGTTACACAAGTATGCAGTCACCGGATTCTCCGATATCGGGAGATCATGTGACCCCAGGTATGTGATTTGTGAACTTCCGGCCACATTCCAACTAGACGTGTCCAGCCACACTTGCATTGAGCAAAGTCGGGCACTTCTAGTTGGCATGTGACCAAATGTTTACAAATCATATACTTGCTGGCACAGAACCCAGGAATCACAAGTCTGCAGTCACATAGAGTTGCATAGAGTGACTGCAGACTTGTAGCCTAATTCTGGACAGCCCCTTTAAGATTATTTATTTTTGCTATATACAGTAGTGTGCGGATTACATGTTATTTTTGGTGCATTTCCACATTTCTAAAAAGAAAGCAGACTTTTTTTCTTATCCAGGTAACAGACAGTTTAGATTTTTAACAGAATACACCAATTTATTACATAGTATTCTGTAATAAATGCAAAAGGCAGGGACATTACTAACATCAAAACAGACCGCATACAGGGCAAGACGCAGGGGAATGAGAGATGTGATGAGCTGCCAGATAACCTGGCAGCCAAAGCCTGTGATCACCACACATAATAATAATAATTGTGTTGCATAATTACTTAGACATTGTATGAAACTGTTACATTCCCTTAATTTATGGAGTTATTTGGCCACTATAGGGCGGTATTCACTTAAAGAGTAAACTTTTTATTGCATAAATCAATAGTAGACATGAAAATAAGTAACCATGTAATATATCTTATCAGGGAAATCTGCTTTTTTTCTCCTCTTGGATTGATCTTTCATTTTCAATTCATGGGTAAAGCTCTAATCATTGTCTATGGCACTGGCAGAGAAAGCTGAGTTCAGTGCACAGGAGACGTGATGCGTTACAACAACATTTTATGGGAAGGGAAAAACTAAGCTATGGCCAATGTTGCATGGGAAAAAATATATAAATTAAAAAGTTTTCCATCTCTATTTTCTATTATTATGTATCTCTATTGCCTCACTGTATGTGTAACATACTAATATAAGCTATGCTCATCCACCGCTGCTCTAGTGTCAGCTTTAATCAGCTGCTCCCAGTATTGGTTGACAGCCTGCAAAGGTGACATCATGGACTCATGTAGATCACATGAGCCAGTGAGCCCAGTGACTGGCTGCAGTGGTCACGTGTACTGTACTGTTGTGAGGTCTCCTCTGCAAAGAAAGATCAGCAGCAGAGATAGTATTTTATTTAACTAGACAGTCCATTTAATTGAAATATACCTCACGTGGGTATCGTGAGTGTAGGTGTAACAAGGTGGCACGGGGTGGTAGTCGTGGCTGAGTCTACTAAGTCACAGTCAGTGAGCACCCCGACCCCCTTGCACTTGAAACGAGAGGTGAAGTCCCATTCCTGCGGTACAGTACAGTTCATCAAACGCTCACTTCAGCCGCTGGGAATGTGTCCTGCGGATGCACCACAAGCCACAATTCTGTTCCAACGTTGGAACTTTTAAGGAACATGAGGTAACAGGAGGAAAATAAAGTAATGCTTCTTGCACTTTCCCTGCATCTTCAACTAGTTTAACAGCATCAATGGCTCCCATCCTGGCTTTTGGGAACCACAACAGTCCTTCAGGAAAAGTTCTCAAAATGCCAAGGCCCATCCACAATGCCCGACAGTCCGTGGCAGCTTGTATCCCCCCGACCGGGGTACCCTCTGTTCCTGGACGTGGTGAACGTCTTGCCCTGGGCAAAGTGCCATGGCGTCTTCTGCAAGACCAGGAAATCCTTTTCCTGTAAACCTGTTGCACAGCCTCTTGGCTGAACTCCTCCCAACAGTTTAACCCTATGTTGCCTTTCTATCCCTAACCTTGTGCATAACAAACACAACACATTACAATGGTAAAACGTCGCACATTAACACATGACATCACCATATAAAACATGAGGGAACCACTAAGGTGCCGCATTGGCCCAGTGTGTAGGAGAGAGGAGGCTTCTGAGGTTCCCCACCACCTCCTTACATAGGGAGTGAGTTCAGGAGCAAAGCCCACTCCATACTCATCAGCTGCCGACTGTGTTATACAGCCAGCACCTGCCTCTAACAGCAGCAATCAGAGCTAAGTCCGGACACCCCTCTTTACTCCCCCAAATATTTCTGCCAAAAGAATTTCAGTTATTCAGTAGCTGCACTTCTTCCAAAAAAGTTATCAAAATCTGTGCCTCAAAATGGTATCAATAAAAACAGCCCACTACACAAAAAATCCCCCATAAAAATAAAAAGGTTATGGCTTTTTCAAACCAATTGCATCCTCTTTGCAAAGTTCTTAATTTTTAACCTCTAGAATATAAAAAAAAAAACTCTACAAGTTTGATATCACTGTGGTCATCAATGTACAGTAAAATTAGTGGTGTCCTTAAAGGGAACCTGTCACCCCGTTTTTTCAGATTGAGATAAAAATACTGTGAAATAGGGCCTGCGCTGTGCGTTACAATAGTGTATGTAGTGTACCCTGATTCCCCACCTATGCTGCGAAATACACTACCAAAGTCGCTGTTTTCGCCTGTCAATCAGGCTGGTCAGGTCAGGTGGGCGTGGTGACATCGCTGTTTCTTCCCCAGCTTTCCGTTGGTGGCGTAGTGGTGTGCGCATGTCCAAGTGCCGAATCCACTGCGCGCAGGTGAAGAAAAAGGACGCGATCTGCGCTATTACCCTTGTCATCGGTGGGGGCGGCCATCTTCCTGAGGCCGCGCGTGCGCAGATGGAGTGCTCTGCTGCACGGGGCTTCAGGAAAATGGCCGCGAGATGCCGCACGTGCGCAGATGGAAATCGCGGCGGCCATTTTCCCAAAGCCGAGTTTGCATCTTGGCTTCAGGAAAATGGCCGCCGCGATCTCCATCTGCGCACGCGTGGCATCCCGCGGCCATTTTCCTGAAGCCCCGTGCAGCAGAGCACTCCATCTGTGCATGCGCGGCCTCAGGAAGATGGCCGCCCCCACCGATGACAAGGGTAATAGCGCAGATCGCGCGCTTTTTCTTCACCTGCGCGCAGTGGATTCGGCACTTGGACATGCGCACACCACTACGCCACCAACGGAAAGCTGGGGAAGAAACAGCGATGTCACCACGCCCACCTGACCTGACCAGCCTGATTGACAGGCGAAAACAGCGACTTTGGTAATGTATTTCGCAGCACAGGTGGGGAATCAGGGTACACTACATACACTATTATAACGCACAGCGCAGGCCCTATTTAACAGTATTTTTATCTCAATCTGAAAAAACGGGGTGACAGGTTCCCTTTAAAACCTACAACTCGTCCCACAATAAAAATATTATAAAAATATTGAACTTTTGGATCTGAGAAGTAGGGGAGGAAAAGACAATAGAGCAAAAGTAAAAACTGCCCAGGTCATTAAAGGACTTTAGAGATGAGCTTCGTTACTGCTGCATTATCAATGTATCACTTTCCTGGTCATACACTAATCAATAGAGTTCAATGACATCTACACAATACTTGACGATCATCTACGACAAATTTGAGGGTGATTCGCTGTCCCCTGGGTAAGTATCGTTTTATTACAAAGGCTTGGGAAATCCTGCAACCTTTCCTCTTAGAGACTTTAAATCGGCATTCAGGTTATGAACAGGTTTCTTAATCTCCAAGGTATTTATTGGAAAACACACTGTAGAAGAAGACTCATACATGACTAACCATAGTTTGGAGTTCATCAAGCAGAAGAATCAATGTTATTGAATAGAATAGGATGCTTAGCTGAGAGTTGAGATGGTCACAAAGCATCATCTCTTTGTCTCCATTATGCTCTGTGCTCATATCTGTTCTTACAGTTTTATTTGGATATTTTATTCTATTGAGTTTTTTTAATTTGGATATTACTTACCTCTTCTGAGGAGCTTACAATCTAGTTTTTCTATGTGGTCCCTCCTCTGAGGAGCTTACAATCTAAGTTTTGTATGTGGTTCCTCCTCTGAAGAGCTTACTATATAATTTTCCAATGTAGTCCCTCCTCTGAAGAGCTTACAATCTATTTTTTCCATGTGGTTGCTCTTCTGATAAGCTTACAATCTAATTTTCCTATGTAGCCCCTTCTCTGAGGAGCTTACAATATAATTTTTCTATGTTGTCCCTCCTCTGAAGAGCTTGCAATATATTTTTATATGGTCCCTCCTCTGAGGAGCTTACAATCTAGTTTTTCTATGTGGTCCCTCCTCTGAGGAGCTTACAATCTAATTTTTGTCTATCGTCCCTCCTCTGAGAAGCTTACAATCTAATTTTTCCATGTGGTTGCTCTTCTGATAAGTTTACAATCTAATTTTCCTATGTAGCCCCTTCTCTGAGGAGCTTATAATTAATTTTTCTATGTAGTCCATCCTCTGAAGAGCTTGCAATATATTTTTATTTGGTCCCTCCTCTGAGGAGTTTACAATCTAATTGTTCTATATAGTCCCTCTGAAGAGCTTGCAATATATTTTTTCTATATGGTCCTTCCTCTGAAGAGCTTACAATCTATTTTTTATGTTGTCCCTCCTCTGAGGAGCTTACAATCTATTTTTTATGTTGTCTCTCCTCTGAGGAGCTTACAATCTAAGTTTTCTATGTAGTCTCTCATCTGTAGAGCTTACAACATATTTTTTCTATATGGTCCCTCCTCTGAGGAGCTTACAATCTACTTTTTCTATGTCGTCCTTCCTCTGAGAAAGTCTACAGTATACTTTTTCTATGTAGTTCCTCCTCTGAGGAACATTTGATCTAAATTTTCTGTGTAGTCCCTCCTTTGAGGAGCTTTCAATCTAATTTTTCTATAAGGTGGAGCAAAGAGATACCATTTGCAAGCTAAACAGTGTGCAGTAACATCACCGACAGGACCAGCCTGAATTTAGATGTTGCCCTGTGTAGAACCTTCACTTGACACCTGACCATGGTTTACCATATATTGACAAATTTATATAATCATACAGTATTTAAAAAAAATTACAAATTTACCCAAATAACACTGCCAAATCAATAAACTAAAGAGGAAAGCTACATCAAGTACAGGTAAAGGAGGAGAGTGCTGTGGATTCTGAGCACTGCCACAGACAAAGGTGATCCCAGGCATTAACAACACCAAAACATGTTGTTTTTTTATCGTTTTTTTATACTTACTGCCTGGAAGCACCTTTGTCAGTGGCAGCGTCTGGGACCCACCACACTCTCCTCTCCTTTATCCGTTAAGTCCTCCATACATGTGGTGTGAGCTCAGCAGCCGGATCAGCAGCCATATTGGAATCTATACCACTCTTCCACAAAGTTGTGCTGCACACAACCGGCCCAGGTGAGCAACCCACCCTTCGACTTATCCTTACCTACAGATAAAAAAAAATCAGATATACATAAAATCAATACAGGAGGATGAGTGGATTACTTTTGAGCAAATATTTTGTTATTTCTTTAAAAAGTAGCAATTGATGAACGTCTGTAAACTAAAAGTCATGTCTGCAGTGGTTAACACAGAAAAACCAGGCAAACATATAAAATAGATTACAACAAAAGGGGCAGAATAAAAGAGAAATTGGAGCAAATCATAAACAGGCTAAAAACACCAGAAACTTGGGGGGGAGGCACAAATGCAGTAAAGAATCAGGCCCCAAGTCTCAGATTTTCACTGCAAGATTGTGGTGACCAGTGAGTGCACTCCGTTGACCGGTAAAGACTGTACTCCTCTAAATCCTTGGGCACTATTATTCTAGGGAGTGGTCAACGATCTAACGTGTGTTGAGGTCTCTCGACTTTCCAGATGTCGGGGAACATATTAATCAGGCATCTTATATTTTCATATAGTATAGCCGATTTTTATGATTCAGGTCTAGAATTAGCTCATACCCCTCTTCCAATTGGAATAAATGTATAAAAGATGTCTTACAAAGCCAACCACCCATCAACTATATGAAGAATGAGGCTTGCCTAATGGTGTCCATACATACTGGATACTCATTAGCTGAACTCTTGTTTGGCCATCAGCTATCTACCCAAGCAAACATGAGTTTTCGATGTGAAGACGAGAGTAAGCCGCTGCCAGACACCAAAGAAGAGCAAATTGATTGGGCTTTGAAGGTCAACATGCCTGATCCATCCAACTTGCTTTGGCTTGATAAAGAAGACACTTTGAGGCTGAAACATTGTTGTTTTTTACATATGTGATGTGAGTAATAAAAAAATGTTTGTGATGGATAATTCCGGTGCCTTGGATTTTGGTGGAGAACGGTGCCAATTCAAGTATTAGGAGTGGGGCCTGGAAAGAGTCAGAGAACCCCCATACACATTAGATGTTTGGCTGGTTTTAGTAGAATCAGTGGATTTGACCAATTGTTCTCTAACGTCTTAAAGTCAATGTCTGATCTCAGACGTTTATGGTATATTTACTTGACATGCTATAAATGTATGGGATCTTATCGCGTGCTGCTGTCAGTGGATTGGTGGCAGCGCATGTCCGATTTTCTCCATATGTTTGCACAAACTAAATATATTTTTAAAGGGACCACAACATTGACTATAGCTTGTTCTTGGAGTTTGCTGAATAATTGATGTACTCATTTAAGTTTTGCCATTTAGGAAAATCTCAATCTAAAGGGAAATACTTAAAAACGTTCTGTTGCTTTCCACAAATTTGTAATTTTTTTAACCAATGTTAACGCAGCTGTTCTTCTGAATCCGGCATTATTTTAATTTTTTTCCTGCGCCGCTCCGTTCCTGAAATATGGCCTTACGTTCACCTGCATGTAAATCTAGTCTTTTAAATCCAACTGGGTGTGGTCCTAAAGAAAAAAGTGCAGAGAAGAGTTGAATACTACGCCCACTTGGCTAAAAAGAATAGATTTACATACAGGGAGGAAGTGGCCATATCTCAGGAACGGAGAGGCACAGGAACAAAAGAAAAACAATGCCGGATTCAGAAGAAAAGCGGCATTTACACCAGGTAAAACATGTAAAATATATGGAAAGTGACAGGTCCTCTTTAAATCTTTAAAAGTCAATTAAAAAGATTATAGGGAATTAGAATAATATGGCTACTTCTTCCAAAAAAACATTATTCCATAAATTGTGTCAAATTTTGCTGTTCTTCATTTCCATTGAAATAGATGGGGTTAAGCCGCACTACCACGCACAACCTGTGGACAGATATGGCGCCAATTTTTAAATAAATATCTATATTTTTGCTGTTTTGCCAACAAAATAACCTGCATTGATTGTATGTAGTAACAGCAGATTCTACAGTCAACAATCGGGACTTTTCAAAGGGTTATAAAAGTCTAAATCTACATAATGCGAGTTATTACATGAACATTTGCAGTGAATTTCCAGGCTTGGAAGAAAACGAGAAGAGGAGTTAGCCCTGGGAGTCCACATGCTGAAATATCAGCCCTTCAATGTAAGGAACAGCCGGTTATTTATGTCGGGCTGATTTCTTTCCCCTCTGCTCTTGTAGCGTTCTTTTGAATATTGCGGCGTTATGCAATTTAGTAATACCTGTCATAAATAAAACAAAGTGTATCCTTTTGATCCATGTTGTGCACTTAATAAAAAAATAAGGCTTCGAATGTTGTAGTAAGCATTAATACACTTCACGTTCTTGGTGATTTAGGAGCGCTATCCATTGGGATAATTCTGTGAAAGCACTTGAAATGTAAACCAATGGCAAAAATGAGTACAATATCCATAATTTATATGGTCAGTAAAATCAAATGATAATTTATTTTACATTGTATATACATACGCCCAACGCATTTTAAGGACAAGGGAAATGATGAAGTGAAAAGCTTGATTCTGGCTTTGAACAAGCACATGAACGCCAAGAAGAAAGTCAATACAAAGGAACTCGAGAGAGATTAAAACTCGAGGTTTGTATTCGCTTATGTAACATATTTTATAATAATGTGCCAATAATTACAATAATTAGATCGATGCTTCAAGAAGAGGCGGTAATTGTCATACGGTGTTTAGAATGTAAATATTAGAGCAAAGCATTTCAACGACTGGAATGGAAATGCATTGGAGGCCGAGAAACGTTTGACAGTGAAGAAGAATTCCAGCACTGGACCTACTTCTGTAAAAATATTCACACCCTTTGGACCTTTGTATTATTGAGATTAAATCCCTCAGAATTAATTTAAACACACCGGCAGTGAGAACCATGATTAGAAGAACGGCTCCGGGAGATGCCAATGCTGTGTGTTGGTGATTTGGAAAGTTTTATGATATCAGTTTGTCAGGAGCTGAGAAGGAGGGAGGTGAACAGCTCTCTGCTGCGTAGAAATCAGTAGGCTGGAGAAATGTGGCAGGTATGTTAGGAGTTAACCCCTCTCCTGGTATTTAGCTACTGCGCACATTCAGCCAGGGTCTGGGCAGTCAATAGTGGCCAATCTCCATAGAAACTAGCAGTACAATATGAAAGATAAAAGTTATCATTGCAGGAAGAGCAGACAGAAAAAGCAAGTCAATTGCAAACTTGCTTATTTTCATGCTGTAAAATTAATTAAAGCTAATTAATAACTTGAGAGTACCACTTTAAGGGTACACACAGACAGTAAATTTGTGCTAAAGATTTTGTTGAGAAAATGGGATAGTTGAATTATCACTTTACATAAATCAATAGTATAAGTAAATGCAAGAAATATTGCAATATATCTTATCAGAGAAATCTGCTTCTTTATCCATTAATAAACCAGTCCTCATCTTCCCCATCCCCATTCCTCTTGAACTCATCAACTTTGAAGAAAATAACTCAATCTGTTTTGGTCAAAGCAAGATGGACTGCCAGGTCACTGAGAGATCAGATTACAGCGCTTAATAAACTCCATGGAGAGATTAGGAGGAAGGAGAAGTCAGGAGGAGTCCCTTATGTCTCTGTGTACTGAGGCATCATAACAGCTTGTCTTTACCCAATAATTTAGGGACTAGCAAAAATTAGAGATATGGTCTGCAGAGGAGGGAAAGTGGTAAAAAAAAAGCAGGATGCAAGGTATATGATGGCCAGAAATGGTAGTATTCTTCTTTTACATGCGCAACAGTTTATTTAGAAAATGTACTTGAAATTTTAGGTAAGCTTTAAGAATTGCAAAGGGTGAAATTAGCTGTGAAGCAAAAATTGTCAAACTGCAAATGTAAAAATCAGCAACGATGGTCCATTGAAATAGCAGATATCTTCCGCAGCATGTGTAAAATTTCTTAAAATCTCTTACACAGTTGTGATAGTGTAATGTATTGTAATGCAGCCAATCTTACATCTGGATGAGTGTGTTGAGTATGTGCTGGATGTGCACATGCCCTAAAGGGGTTTTCTCATATTCTAAATGGATTCCCCACTAGTAGAAAAGTTAAAATTAATGAGCCAAGGGTGGTGTGAGAAAAAAAACTTTGCTCATCTACCAGACTAGCAGGGCTCATCTGTACTCAGTACTGTGTCCCCGACCAGCCTCTTAGCATCAACATCCAACGGTAGTGTCCAGTGCATGCTGTAACCATATCAGGGATCTATCCGATTTTGCACCTTTCTGGTAAGTATAGGTTTGGTTTATTCTTATATCTCCAAGTACCAACTAAGTTTCACTTTTAAAGTAGTGGAATACCCCTTTAAGAAAAATTGCCCACAAGGAGGAAATGGCTGTCATTTGGCATCATAACTGGAAAAAGTAAGCAGAGATTAGCAAGAGCCCGGAGAGGAGTTACACTAGAAAAACAGGTGAGTATAGGTCACTTCTGTAGTCTACAACATGTTGATGACAATTCAAAACCAATATATAGTGTATATATACAGTACAGAAATAGAAGAAAAAAGCCAGCTCACCAAGCAACCACCGCTGGTGCACGGAACTCCACGCTGATCAACGAGGTCAAATCCAGAGGAAGCTAAAAACTTGTTCCAGCTCCATAATAAAATTCAGAATTGATATCTTTATTGAATCCTGTTTAAAAACGGTGGCTGTGAAGCTGTCCAAAGACACACGGGACAACAAGCGACGCGTTTCGATCCGAAAGGATCTTTATCCAAGCTTGGAATTTTATTATGGAGCTGGAACAAGTTTTTCGTTTCCTCTGTATATATACAGCTCTGGAAAAAAATAAGAGACCGCCACATCAAAACCCTGTCATGGGCAGTCCAATCTCCAGACCTGAAGCCCATTGAAAACCTCTGGAATGTAATCAAGAGGAAGATGGATAGTCACAAGCCATCAAACAAAGAGGAACGGCTTACATTTTTGCACCAGAAGCAGTGTGGAAAGCATGCCAAGGCGCATGAAAGCTGTGATTAAAAATCATGGTTATTCCACAAAATATTGATTTCTGAACTCTTCCTGAGTTAAAACATGAGTATTGTTGTTTCTAAATGATTATGAACTTGTTTTCTTTGCATTATTTGAGGTCTGAAAGCACTGGGGTATTTTTTTAATTTTGACCATTTTTCTTTGTCAGAAAAAACTAACAAAATGTATTGCTTTTAAAATTCGGAGACATGTTGTCAGAAGTTTATAGAATAAAAGAACAATTCCTTTGAAAAGTAAAATTTGAATCAATAGCTCAATAAATACAAGAATAAGTTCACAAATTTTAACAAGACAGATTTTCATTGCATATTTTACCCCATAACATTAATAATATGACTTTCATTAGAAAATCTTCAGGTTTAATCAAATTCGTTTATACAAATATGAATTCTATCCACATCAAAAACTACTTCATCCAGTATTTTGTATGACTTCAATGATTTTTAAGGACAGCATCAAGTTTTCTAGGCATGGAATAAACAAGTTGGGGACTTATTTGCAACATCTATATTTTCCCATTCTTCAAGAATGAACTATTTTAGAGCCTGGATCCTGGATGGAGAGTGATGACAACTTGTGTCCTCAGAATTCAGGTGTTCGGTTCAGATCAGGAGACACTTGATTCACTTTCACACTGTTCTTGTTCAGACATGCAGCATTATTAGCCTTAGATGTGTGGCTAAGATCATTGTCATGTTGGAAAAGTGCTTCTCTACCAAGGGCACGGAGTCATGGAGGCATCTTCTCTTTCACTATAGAGCAGCACATCTGTGAAATCATGATACCATCAATGATATATATCTCCCTCACACCGACAGCACTCATACAGCCCCACAAAAGGCCACTGCCACCACCATGTGTCTCTGTAGGCACCATGCATTTAGAAAAATAAATTTAGAAAAAATCATGGTGCCTACAGTGAAATATGGTGGCACAATTGTGATAACAAAAGGCATAGATGTACCAGAAGTCCTGGCCTGGAGTGAAAAGAATAAGAACGACAGGAGAAGGGGACAAAAAAAAAGTGTGGGGAACCCGATCATGGTATGTTGGTAGGTGTGACAATGAGTGATGACGTGAGTAACTTAATTATTTTTTTTCAACCATTAACTTCTATAATTCAGCAAAATGGCAGTATAATCCATACTACTGAACTGCAAGAAGTAAATTATTTTAAAAAATCCATATTTTGGAGAAGACAAATTTTTATAAAATTCAAGGAGAATTCAACTCCATTCAAACAAGTTTGCTCATATCTAGTTGTTACTGTTACTGACAATTGTGTAAGGGAATAAAAATGCAAATAATGCTGTAATAAATTATAGTGAGACTTGGCTTGTTTCCTGCAGTACATTGTGCTGACCATTAAAATTATCTGTAGACTAATCGTTCAAAATGTAAAAAAGCAAATCCCCCATAAAATACACGTATACAAGAACTAAATAGGCATCCAAGAAAAAAATTCACATTAAGCAATATTATTGAAAACATTTTGTGTACAAATTGATGGACAACAGAATCCAATGGAAAAGTCTTCTAGATTGGTAAGACTTCACGTTCTAGAGTTATAATTATTTATCAGACTCTTCATCTTTACACATGAAATCTAGAGGTAAACTGTTTTACTTGGCTCTGCTAAAATATGGATAGATGATGATGACATGCCAGACAAAGAGTAAATGAACACACTTCTCACCTAAACATATTACCATATCTAAAGTGACAGGTTGACATTCTCAGGTCAAAACAAGTGTAAAGTAATAGACCAATAATAACGAGTATCCTCCACATTCACAGTTACGGTAATTAATTCAGACTGTTATCATCTGTCAGATGAAGTTTAGGTTCATCTCACAAGGTTGGGCATTAGCTGATTATTAACATCTTAGAGGTAAATCAGGCGCAGGAACACTTTGTTTTCTCAACCTCTGCATCGTCTCATCTGCTTCCAGGGGACACAAGTCTGTCCTCCTTACATAAGTCCGTAACACATTTGGGCCATGTTAATAGGTGGTCATTTGGTCACCACCTACAAGAGAAACATCTAATTTATCAAGTAAAAGATCCAATATCTGTTGGTGTCAACCAAGGCTCTTCAGCTCTTGTTGCTGCTCTACGCTTCTGTATAGAGGACCCCACAGTCGACCCAACTCTTCTCTATCTACACCTTTGACCTAGGACAGCTCATGGCTTGTAATTTAATTTTTACGCTAATGACCCACACTTTTATCTCTCATGTCTCTTCTTTCCTATCTAGAATGAGAAGTGTCGAACTGAATAAGACTGAATTTATCATCTTTCCACCACCTCACTCCATTATTTATGAGTACTATCAGTCACAGTTAGCAGTACCACGTTTTTGTCAATCTCACAAGTCTGCTGCCTCAAACCTGTAACCTTTGACTCCAAACTGTCTTCTATAGAGCACAGTGAAGTCCAAGATACCAACTTCTCGATCCAACCCCAAAACATTTCTCATATTTGCTTTTACCCCAGACTTGAGAGTCTACAATAAATGAAAGTACATACCCTCATGATTTCCTGTCTGTGTCCACTGTCCACTCCTGTGGACTTCCATCTATTACTAGCACCAATCAAATCCATCCATAATTAATCCACCTACTCTTATTACTCTTTCTTCCGATAATCTCAATAATCTGTTCATTTGCTATTCAGAACTCAGTTCAAAATACTAACAATGACCATCCATGAATTGTCACTTCAATAAATCTATAAATCTCAAGGTACCTCCCCAACTATAATCTCCAGTTCTCAGACTACCGCTTTCTTTTCTCTCCTCTTATCTGCTCTTTACTGTCACCAAGATTTCTCTTGTGCTTCCCCTGTAATCTGGAAATCGCTAGCCCAATAAGTCAGACTCGACCCCAACTTTGAAACCTTAGTAAGCAACCTGAAGAATCACCTCTTTAAAAAAGTCAAGAGCCTACAATAACCTTGCTGCCACCACACTTCTACCCTCACCTACTGTGTCCTTTCCTTATAAATTATAAGCCCTCGTAGGTGGGGTCCTCTCTTCTGTCGTACCAGTCTGTCAGATATATTTAGTTTATGTTACCTGTTTTTCTTTATCTTATACTATATTCTTATGGTTACTATTATACATGGAAACTCTACTTGCACCTTTTTCATATATATTTCCCCTTGAGTGAAGTGTGATATAAATTCAATTACCTAATTAATTATTAAGTGCTACAGTCTCAGATTAAAAAATAATATTTCTTAACAACAAAAATCTAATCCCACCATCATTAACTCATCAATTGCCTTGAGTTATTTAAAGATAGTTGGAGCGCCCCCAGACGCAGGGCCACGGGTTACTCGGTACCGGTCCTCTGCTGGCTCAGTTCTGGGGATGTCACGGTGGCTGGACCCGGTCCGTGACCCTGCTAAGGGGCGTCCAATAAAAGGTGAAACAAGTCTGTCAAGGTTTTGTGACGCCACCTGTGGTGTTCGGTCAGGGTGACCGATGCTGCTTGGGGTCCACTGGGGTGGTGTTATGGCAGCTAGGTGGAATACCTTCCCACAGGTGAAGTATGTCCCCAGGGCTTCCCAGTAATGTAGATGACGATGGTGTGTGGTGCAGTCAATAACGAGGACACAGGGTTGCAGTCTCTTTAGCTCTTTACTGGTGACTTCAGGATCCTCAATCCAGAGCACTGTCAACAGGGCTGTCTGAGACCGGCCGGTCCGAAGGCACATCCAGAGTTCCCTTTGCAGGTGGAAATCGTTGCCTACCACTAGCGCCTGTGTGTTGTAGTGCTTCCCTGCTGAGCATTCGGGATAGTCCTCACAACTTCTGTTCTCGTTTTTTCTAGTTCTTTATCGTTCTTTCTATTCTCCGTCCCCCAGGTTTGTTATGGCTAGGACGCACCCGTTTGACGGGTAGGCTCGGAGCTATTCTGGGACCCTAGAGACGCCCCTCTCCACTGTTGCCCCCTATGTCTGCTTAGGTGATGTAAGGTAGACAGCCAACCTATAATTAACTGTCCTGCGGTATTTGAAGTAAGGCATAGAGTCAGTTACTTCCTCGGTGTTCCGGTCACCGGCTACGCTCCTCAGTAGGATGTTGCCATTCTCCGGGCACGACTCCTACTGGCTCTCCTTTGTGCTTGATCTCATTTCTCACTGTCCACAATATCCTTCGCTTCGTGTCCTTTCTAAGGGTACCGCCGCAAGGTAGTGCAGGCGTGGTCCCGTTTCGTTCTGTTCTTGTCACTAGGTACCTGCCAGGTTCCCATGCCTGACAGGGACCCCCCTGAATCTTCCCCCGCAACACCCCCTGCCACGGGATGTTGCCTGGACAAAACCCAGTCAGCTTCTGACTAACTTCCTATCCAACCCCTAGTTTTACCAGTGTGAGGAGTGGCCTAATAAATAGAACCTTTTGCTCCCCCTAGTGGCCGGAGTGTGAAGTGTACTGTGTGCTGGTGATACCTGGTCAGATGAACTCCTTTAGTGCCATCAGACGTACCATCACTCCCCTTAGTGGCAGAGCGACATTACTGCAACGACCAGGTCTCTGGGGCGCTGCATGATCATACACAGAAATTGAAGGACCCCAATTTCAAACCTCAGAAATAGCTCCATCTCCCACTGAGAGTTCTGCCAAATTGACCACGTGTGTAGGAGAGTTCTGTTTTGCTGACTCGATAAATTACGGAATTTTGGGTGCAAGTGGCCCTCACTATGGGTCACTAATTGGGGCTCAACGCTTATACCATTGGTCTAGACAAGTGTTCCCCAACTCCGGTGCTCAAGAGCCACCAACAGGTCATGTTTTCAGGATTTCCTTAGTATTGCCCAGGTGATAATTGCATTACCTGGAAAGGCAAAAATTCCTTCACCTGTGCAATACTAAGGAAATCCTGAATACGTGACCTGTTGGTGGCTCTTGAGGACCGGAGTTGGGGAGCACTGGTCTAGACAATCAATTAGTATAGAGACATCTTAAATTCATCTTGCTTGTACTGCATGTATTATTAGTATTGTATTAACAGTTTTCGTTTTACTTTTTGGGGGGCTATATTACAACTATACATGAGTATTGCCTGTTCTGTTAGGCTGCGATTTAATTCGACGGTGGTCTCAAAGCGCTCTTAAACTGTGCAACGTGTGTGACACTGCCAGCATTGATTGGCTAGGGTCAGACTATATAAGAACAGGAACACATGGGCTACTTGCACAGTGAACAAGTCTGTAGGAACATGTTCACACACCACCAAGAAACTTGAAGACACAAAAGAGCATAGTAGAACCAAAAACACTCAGCTTCAAAAAATCACAGTAATCCACAAGTGCTAGTAAAAAGATGTAAAAACCAGGGTATTTGGTTGATACGTTTTTTTGCAAAAAATGTATACTAAGCTGCTCCACCAAACGTCAAGATATACCCATATCAGAGCAGTCCTAACTGATGTATGTAATCCCTATCTGATGTATTTAAAAACCTGATCATCTGTATATTACCTGTGTGAACAGGGTTCAGAGAGGAAAACTCCATGTGGACATGCTGAGTGGAACAGCTTTTGTGCAGATAGCTCAAGAGGAGTGGTGGACTCCCCAGTCTTGTAGACACAAGAGAACAATTATGGAAACAGGAACACATGGGCTACTTGCACATTGAACAAGTCTGTAGGAACATGTTCACACACCACCAAGAAACCTGAAGACACAAAAGAGCATAGTAGAACCAAAAACACTCAGCTTCAAAAAATCACAGTAATCCTTCAGACTTCAGTAATCCTTCAATCCTTAATAGTCTTCAGACTATATAAGGACACACCTAAATGAAAACACCCAGTTGTCAGTTAAAATAAATACATTTAATACATTTCCACATGGAATAGCCCAAAAAATAGAGCAAAACAGAGTAAAAAAAAAAACAATGCACCACAATTCTTATATTATGGGGAAAAAATGTATAAAAGCAACATACCAAGAAGCCACAGAAGCCCCCCTGCAATAAAATTATAATTCTATGATATTCATGTTCTCATCACAGTTTAGGAATGCAAAGACAATTTAAAAAAAAAACGTTTAAAATGTCAGTTAAAAAATTGCAGTATGTGCTACTTTGATCCAAGCCTTGGATGAGACTCACATATTTAAGTCTACGGGTGGGAGAAAAAAAATCAGAACCCCCACAGACCATGAGACTGGCATACGATTTTTATGGATAGATTTTATTATAAGCCTAAAAAGTAAGGAATCATGCACATGTTTTAAACTAGATGTATGAAAATGGATTGCGAATGGATAGAACACAGATTGTCTAAGTTTCATACGATCATCTGCAGGCACCAAAGCGTAGAGAAGAGTAAGCAGAGAACAGGCTCACTCAGATGAGCCTATAACACAGCCGAGTGCTACCGATATTTTATACTATGGGGCAGTGCCGACTAGCACTTCTTTTCTCCTGCCGATTTGGCATGAGAATACAATTGCAACGAGTGCATTCGATAATAGGACCATGCACACCCATATAAGTCTATGGGTGCGCGTGAAACATCGGACTGCAATCGGATGTCATCGGGGTGAAGTCCACTTTACGCGAACAATGGAGAAAATGGAGAAAGTAACCACACTAAGAGAAGTAAGATAGAATCGGATCACAGTAAGGCGACACTCTCATCAAACTTGGCCAAACTCTCCGATAGTGTAATTAGCCTTATTTTCTCAGATGATAGAAGACTTTCTATTGCTCCACTCTCCAAAAAAGTGTAGCTGATGAGAAACGAAGGGCAAATTGTATACTTTAGCATCTTGGTTTTAGCAGAGGTGGTCTCATACAATGGTTTAAAAATGATAGATACCCTTTATAACATGTCATTTTAACTTATTTATCAGTGGAGAGTATATGATCACGACACAGCGCTACTTTTTCATTTCTTCACAGTCTATCCAGTCTAATAATAATGTTTTTTTTTCTACATTCCTTTTTCCATACCACCGATTCTCTCAGAAAACAAGTCTCACAACTCTGGGCTGAGATGCAGCCAGACGCGAGCAGTATGCCCATCTTAAAAGTAGTGAGCCTAATCAACTAGCTGTATGAACTTCAGCTCCAAGGGATTGGCAGGAGAGTTAGAAACAGCATTTAGCACTTTGCTGACCTTGAGTCCACCTTCACTAAACTCCTTCTGGAACCAAGATATTTTCTAGCCATTTTCGAGTGATTTTTTTTTTCTTACTTCCTCTGGAGAATAGAACACTTGATTGACCATCAATGTTCAGCCAAACTCTTGCTGGAAGAGATCTTGTTGACTGACTTCTGCAATAAATCAAACTCACAAACTTTTTTTTTTATTTGTAATTCCAAAAAAACTGATATCTACTTGTTTTCCTGGAAATAAATTGTACAAAATATATGTCTTGTTTCTTGCTAAAAATCTGGAAAACAAATGTACAATCGGACATTTAATACCTAAGGACTTTAAATTTGGAAACTAAAAAAATATAACCAAAATATAAAATTACACAATACATGTTACTAATGTTGTTACATCAAGCGAAATGTTGGCGCTTCAAATGGATTTTTTAATTCCTCATTTTAATCTTTAAGTCTAATTTTGTTTAGAAAAAATAATTGAAAAATGAAAACACACACATATATGTATATAAATATATATATTTTTCAATGATTTTTTTTCTAAACAAAATGTTATTTATATATTTTTTTTATTTTTTTTTCATGTTTTCTGTTCTTTTCATTTGTAAAATTTATTTTAAACTTTAAACTCTTTAAAGAATATGTCTCCACAATTTGATTTCTTCCACAATTCCTCATAATTATGTTAAATACATCACAGAAAAATGGCATCCTTATTTACCAGGTCACGATACCAATTCACTACAGGATACAGCAGACGCCAATGATAAAGGAGGGGGCAGTGCATGTGCAAAATACAGGCGACAAAAACCCTCACAAACCTACCATTCATGGGCGGGTTGGTTGCCTAGAATTTAACATGCGCCCAGGTGAGACTTGCATAGGATGCCAGTCACAAACATACTTGAGGTGCACAGAGTCTGGCTTACAACCTAGTTGGCGCTCATACTGTCAGATCAGGCGGGCTCTGGCTGTCCAGCACTATATAAGTGTACCGTACAAGGACAGGTACCCCAATTTACCCATCCAACACTAAAGGGCCAGCCTGCATCCTGCATTAAAAAAAATTAAAAAAAATGTTCAATATAAATATGAAAAAGATGTATATAATAAATGAGGTATTGGTTGATATTTGGTCAAAATATGCAAGTTCGCAACCCACGTCAAGAGTCCTCATTGACTTGCGAATCCCCTCCCCAAAAAGTTCATAAAATTCCATAAAGATCACAAACAAAGGCAGCCTTCTATACCCACACCAGGTCACAATAACAAAGCCCTACAGGATGCAGAAGACCCCCATGATAAAGTTGGGGGCACAGGTGCAAAATCCTGATGAAATAACAACTCAAAAAACCTACCATTTGTGGAGGATGTCATTGCCTAGTGTTATTAATGCACACAGATGAGGCTTGTATAGCATGGGAGAGAAGCAGGGCAAAGGCACAGCTGTATAGGGCGTCAGTCACACTATGTACATATCTGTGTGAATGGCACTCTTTGCAAGCCTCTGTATGCATTGATAATACTTGTTTCATCAGAATTTTGCACCTGTGCTGCCCCATTTTTATCATGCGGGTCTGCTAGAGCATGTAATGCATTAGTATCGTGAATTGATATGTAAGCCTGCATTCTTTTCTGTGATTTCTTTTCATTCTAAGTCTTTTGCAGTGAGTTCTTCATAACTACAGTTAGGGCCAGAAATATTTGGACAGTGACACAATTTTCGCGAGTTGGGCTCTGCATGCCACCACATTGGATTTGAAATGAAACCTCTACAACAGAATTCAAGTGCAGATTGTAACGTTTAATTTGAAGGGTTGAACAAAAATATCTGATAGAAAATGTAGGAATTGTACACATTTCTTTACAAACACTCCACATTTTAGGAGGTCAAAAGTAATTGGACAAATAAACATAACCCAAACAAAATATTTTTATTTTCAATATTTTGTTGCAAATCCTTTGGAGGCAATCACTGCCTTAAGTCTGGAACCCATGGACATCACCAAACGCTGGGTTTCCTCCTTCTTAATGCTTTGCCAGGCCTTTACAGCCGCAGCCTTCAGGTCTTGCTTGTTTGTGGGTCTTTCAGTCTTAAGTCTGGATTTGAGCAAGTGAAATGCATGCTCAATTGGGTTTAGATCTGGAGATTGACTTGGCCATTGCAGAATGTTCCACTTTTTGGCACTCATGAACTCCTGGGTAGCTTTGGCTGTATGCTTGGGGTCATTGTCCATCTGTACTATGAAGCGCCGTCCAATCAACTTTGCAGCATTTGGCTGAATCTGGGCTGAAAGTATATCCCGGTGCACTTCAGAATTCATCCGGCTACTCTTGTCTGCTCTTATGTCATCAATAAACACAAGTGACCCAGTGCCATTGAAAGCCATGCATGCCCATGCCATCACGTTGCCTCCACCATGTTTTACAGAGGATGTGGTGTGCCTTGGATCATGTTCCGTTCCCTTTCTTCTCCAAACTTTTTTCTTCCCATCATTCTGGTACAGGTTGATCTTTGTCTCATCTGTCCATAGAATACTTTTCCAGAACTGAGATGGCTTCTTGAGGTGTTTTTCTGCAAATTTAACTCTGGCCTGTCTATTTTTGGTATTGATGAATGGTTTGCATCTAGATGTGAACCCTTTGTATTTACTGTCATGGAGTTTTCTCTTTACTGTTGACTTAGAGACAGATACACCTACTTCACTGAAAGTGTTCTGGACTTCAGTTGATGTTGTGAACGGGTTCTTCTTCACCAAATTAAGTATGCGGCGATCATCCACCACTGTTGTCATCCGTGGACGCCCAGGCCTTTTTGAGTTCCCAAGCTCACCAGTCAATTCCTTTTTTCTCAGAATGTACCCAACTGTTGATTTTGCTACTCCAAGCATGTCTGCTATCTCTCTGATGGATTTTTTCTTTTTTTTCAGCCTCAGGATGTTCTGCTTCACCTCAATTGAGAGTTCCTTTGACCGCATGTTGTCTGCTCACAGCAACAGCTTCCAAATGCAAAACCACACACCTGGAATCCACCCCTGACCTTTTAACTACTTCATTGATTACAGGTTAACGAGGGAGACGCCTTCAGAGTTAATTGCAGCCCTTAGAGTCCATTGTCCAATTACTTTTGGTCCCTTGATAAAGAGGACGCTATGCATTACAGAGCTATGATTCCTAAACCCTTTCTCCGATTTGGATGTGGAAACTATCATATTGCAGCTGGGAGTGTGCACTTTCAGCCCATATTATATATATAATTGTATTTCTGAACATGTTTTTGTAAACAGCTAAAATAACAAAACTTGTGTCACTGTCCAAATATTTCTGGCCCTAACTGTATATGTCAGGGAGATAAACATATCCCACAGCTGCCACCAATTGTCAGGACAATCACCCAACTAACTGACGATTGATGGACAAGACCATGGCTACTATTGCTATTGGGCTGGTTACTGGGAGCTGCAGTGAACATACAGTATATACACATCTGATTTCAACAGATTTTAACAGCAACCATCCAGAGACAATCCTACACAATGAGTACATATACACTTTGTTACGGTCATTACCAAGCTCTGCAATAACCAAAGAAAAACTAGCTGGCACCACCAATCGTTTACACAAGCCAATTAGACACCCATTACTGGTAATGTTGAGCCTGCGAAGATTCAAGGGTGTGGTTTACAGAGCAAGAGGAGCAAGGCTATTACATTTTATAAATCTAATCCAAGAATCAGGCAGTGCCTATAAAAAATCTACAAAAGATGTTGCAAAGGGGACAAAATACTACAGTATATACAGTCACATGAAAATAAAAGAGATAAACAAAAGAAAGTTAGTAGATGTGTTGTCATAGGAATGGTGCAGATCTTGCAAAGGGAATCACTCCATTTAGAAAATGGTGCAGTCCTTACAGAACGCTGTATCTCCCAGTGCTGAATAAGGGATCTGGGTCAGAACCTGATTTTATCAGACACCAGCCACTCCGACCTACCTTCCCCAGTAACCTCAGATGGGAGACTCAGGTACCAAAAATGATTGCCTTGCGCAGGCGTGTACATCGGAGGACATAGAATGAACTTCAATCCAATATTGCGACCAGCATGCAGCCAGCGGGTAAGGTTTAAAGCTCTGTGTGAGATGACATGTTTCATTTCAGGTCACATCTATCAAGAACCAGATCAAAAATAGAAACCGGGTAAAACAGAAATTGGTAATACTTTTAATTAGTATTTAAAAAATATTTATATTATTCTTGTTATGTTAAAAAGTTAAATTTGTTATTTGTTTTTAAGTTTATGTCTTCTGTTCTTTTGGTTTATTTATTTATTCATTTATTTATTTTTGAAACCCAACTTTGATTAAAAAAAAAGTAGACTCATGAAGTTAAAAAATTCTGAACGTCATGTTTTCAGATTTTTTTTTAATTTTTTTATGTTGACAAGTTAACTTTTTATATGTTTTTTCATTTTTATTTTTTTTATGAAATGTTTCCTGCAAGTTTACAAAATTAAATGGATGTTTATGTTCCTACAGAATCCGAATTATCACTTATGTATAAACACATTTCAAAAACCTGACCTGCACATCCAAACATAGACTCAGTGTGAACAGGTGCTGAACCTAGAGTCGCCAACTCGTATATAGCTAAGTAAATAAGGCAGCACACTGCAGTGTGCTGCCTTATTTATGTACTAGATTGTGGCCCGATTCTAACGCATCGGGTATTCTAGATTATGCATGTCCCCGTAGTATATGGACAATGATGATTCCAGAATTCGCGGCAGACTGTGCCCGTCGCTGATTGGTCGAGGCAACCTTTATGACATCATCGTTGCCATGGCAACCATTATGACATCTACGTCGATACTGTGCCCGTCGCTGATTGGTCGAGGCGAATTCGCGGCAGACTGTGCCCGTCGCTGATTGGTCAAGGCAACCTTTATGACATCATCGTCGCCATGCTGTGCCCGTTGCTGATCAGACCAATCAGAGACGCGGAATGTCTACGTCCTTTATGACATCATCGTCGCTGTGCCCGTCGCTGATTGGTCGAGGCAACCTTTATGACATCATTGTCGCCATGGCAACCATTATGACATCTACGTCGATACTGTGCCCGTCGCTGAATCAGAAACGTGGGATTTCTACGTCCTTTATGACATCATCGTCGCTGTGCCCGTTGCTGATTGGTCGAGGCCTGGCGGCCTCGACCAATCAGACGTGGGATGTCTACGTCCTTTATGACATCATCGTCGCTGTACTCGTCGCTGATTGGTCGAGGCCTAGCGGCCTCGACCAATCAGAGAGGTGGGATTTCCAGGACAGACAGACAGACGGAAAAACCCTTAGACAATTATATAATATAGATAAACACAGTCACAGTTAATATAGGCTCTATGTAAATTTTTTTTAATTGCAATCTGTTTATTTAACACAGATTAACTAATTCCAAATACCAAGATTACACCGACTGTCAAACTTGTCAAAAATCAAAAAAGTAATTGTAAAAATTAAATCCTTTAATCCTTAAATTTTGCATCCAACACAGATGAAAGAAACTCTGTTTGAGTGCACTGAAATTAATCCCTCAAGAGGGAAATAACATTTTTGACATTCAGTCAATACCAGCTCCTCACACATGTAGTATGAATTATATGGGTACACAAAGGGGCCAATTAAAATGTTTATATAAGCGAGAAAAAATGTGGGGGTTTTTTTGTATCACAAATTGTTAAGTATGGGCATTTAAAAAAATGTTCTCCATGATAAGGATATGTTGACAATTTCATACGGAAAATGTGTAGGATGATACTCGTGACATATACATAAGTATGAAATAGTAGTCGTTGATTTGAAGTGGTGCTTACATGATTTATATCTGTCCTGGATGAAAATTACTATTCTATGAGACAAAACAAAAGACGTAACTTACTTTTGCATCCCTACCTTTTTTTCCAGTTCGTACTCAAGTACGTTTACTGTTCCTGTAAGTGACAAGGAAGATAACCCCACTCTTTTATAGCTGCATCCAAAGTACTATGATTTACAGCAAGCAAAAAAACAAAAGCAAAGAGTAAAGTGTACAGTGAATAAACAATTTGATATCCCAAAATACGCATTTCCCACTATGCTTGGATGTCTGTTTGTCCCGTAGAAGTAACACCGATAAATTATTCCCCTGGATGATGTGTATTATGGAGGAGCAGATCCATGGTGGTTTACATGGAGGCATTTTATGAGACCCCTGAAAAGCCTATAAAACACCTGACTCTGATCGTGTCATGGGGAGCCTAGGTAGGCTAATGCTAGTAACCCGGGCCCCTGCGATATCCCTCAGACTAGAGAAACCCTGTCTGTCCCTCTCCCAGAGATAACACTGATGGTGTGCTTGTCTGGGCCGCCAGGCCTGCCCCTGACTCCTGTTTCAGTACTAATCTGAAACCTCCACCCTCCACCCAGTGATAATTCCTCACACCAACCCCTACAGAAAGCACAGACAGGGAAAACCAAAAACGCACCACGCCGCAAGCACACTCAGGAAAACACTAAATTTTGCACAGGGCAAAACAAAACACAAATAGGAAGGAGAAATATGACAAAGGATCATACACCACCAGATATGATATTTCCACTCCAAGACCACCACTCCGAACCGAGATCACCAGGTACAAGACACAAGCTATAATTGGTGACGCCCAAAGTTCAGAGGAACTATTTAAAGGCCGTGGGCGTGACCCAGCCGCCAATCTGAGTACCAGCTAGATTAACCCCGGACAACCTAGATAAAATCTAGCCGGCGCCACTGAGCGCATAGTGGACGAATGCAGAATTACCGCTGTTTGTCGGACGCCCTAGTGTGAATAGCGTCCGACATGACAGTTCGTGAGTGAATACTGAAATTTGCATTATCTTATTGTATTATTTGCCAAAATAGAGCCCCTATGCCCCAGACTTTCTATAGAATTGGAACATCACTCCCAGGTCACATTGACCACTTCTGACCCTTCCTTCAAGAAATCAATGTGGGTCTCGAGGCCAAGAACTCCACAGATCAAAGCTGCAAAACAGTGACTACAACATATGAAAACTTATCTGAAAAAAGTATAGTTAACCTTTAGCCCTTCACCCCGAAGCTTGTTTTTACCTTCCTGGCAAGTTCAATTTTTTTAATTCTGGCCAGTGTCATTTTATGAGGTAATAACTCTGGAATGCTTCAACGACATTGTTTTTTTGGGACATATTGTACTTCATGATACGATACGATATGATACACTTTATTGATCCCGAGTGAAATTATGGTATGTTAACTTGCATTTATTTGTGAATAACATTTGGAGTGACTTTGGGGAGCCTATATGACAGAAAATACCCAAAAGTGACACCATTCTAAACACTGCATCCCTCAAGGTCCTCAAAACCACATTCAAGAAGTTTGTTACCCCTTCAGGTATTTGACAGGAACTCAAGCAATATGGAAAGAAAAAAATCACCGTTTAACTTTTTGAACTCAAAATTGGTCGGAATCAAGAGTGGATGCTATGTTGCGTTTGGAGAGACCCCAATGTGCCTTAAAAGTGGAAAACCCCACCAGTGACCCCATTTTGGAAACTAAACCCCTCGAGGAACTCATCTAGATGTATGGTGAGCACCTTGAACTCCCAGGTGCTTCACAGAAATTTATAACGTTGAGCCATGAAAATAAAATAAATCAAATTTTTTCCACCAAAAATGGACCCAAAATTTGTTGTACAATTTTTCCTGAGTACACTGATAACCACTGTTTGGGCACACGGCAGAACTCAGAAGGGAAGTAGTGACTGCTTGGAGTGCAAACTTTTACGGAATGGTCTGCGTGCTAAGTGTTGCATTTGGAAAGCCCCTGATCAGTGGCGTACCACCAATGGCGGCAGGCCAAGCAACTGCTATGGGGTTTGTGAGCCAGGAGGCCCTGTGAAGGCACCCGCAGTGGGCCCCCTCTCATTCTATAATCGCGAGCAATGATGATGGAGGGAGCATGAGCTGACTCGTCCTCCCACATCATTCTTCCTCAGTGTCTAACGTCTCATCACGGAGAGCATGATGGCGTCATTACAGCGCGCCCGCTGTACTGAGATGTGAGGCACTTCACACAAAATGCTCAGGAGACTGGAGCATCCAGTGGAATGATGCAATTTTTTTAATCAGTGACTGGTGAACCTAATAGAATATGGAGGACCATGGGGAGTGCATTATTTTCTCTTCTGGACCATGGGGAGTGCATTATATTCTATGGAGGACCAAGGGGAGGACATTTTCTTCTATGGAGGGCCATGGGGAAAGCATTTTATTCTATGAAGGACCATCGGGTGAGCATTATATTCTATGGAGGACCATGGGGAGTGCATTACACCTTATGGAGGACCATGGTGAGTGCAACATATTCTATGGAGGACCATGGGGAGAGCATTATATTCTATTGAGGTCCATGGGAAGAGCATTATATTTTATGGAGGACCATGGGGAGTGCATTATATTCTATGGAGGACCATGGGGAGTGATGTGTGTTCTATGGAGAACCATTGGGAGTGCATTATACTATATGGAGTAGCATGGGGAGTGCATGATACTATATGGAGGACTATTGAGTGGAGGGCTATGTGTGTGCCATTATATTGTATGGAGTGCTACTGTGGGCCACTATACAGTTTGGAGAGGTGAGGAGCCAATATACTGTATGTAGGCCCATTATTCTGCATGGAAGGCTGCGTGGGGGTCACAGTTGGGGAATCATACTATGCTAGAGTTATAATACTTTGCCTCGGGAGTTGAGGTAGGGTACAGTAGGTTCATTAGACTGTGCATGTGGAGGCTAATATGTAGAAATTCACCATTGGGATATCAAACTGTGTTTTGGGGGCACTTTTGTTGGCCTCATACTTTATGGGGGCAATGAAAGAGAGATCTAGGACTTCAGAGTAAAATTACTTTGTAAAGGCTGCAAAGTTGTAAGATGTGCTTTTCTGTGACAAATACATATTTTTTGTGTGGGTGTCCAATTGGAAATTCTGCTTTAGGACCCCATTATTTCTATGTACGCCCCAGCCCTTGATGTGCCTAGTCAGTGGAAACCTCCCACAAGGAATTTATCTAGATGTGTGGTGAGCACCTTGAAACGCTTGGTGCTTCCCAGAAAGTTATAACATTGAGCCATGAAAATAAAAAAAGTTACTTTTTTTCCACAGAAATATTTTTTAGCCCCAATTATTCACACTGCTCAAAAAAATAAAGGGGACACTTAAACAACAGAATCTAACTCCAAGTAAATCACACTTCTGTGAAATCAAACTGTCCACTTAGGAAGCAACACTGATTGACAATCAATTTCTCATGCTGTTGTGTAAATGGAATAGACAACAGATGGAAATTATTGGCAATTATCAAGACACCCTCAATAAAGGAGTGGTTCTGCAGGTGGGGACCACAGACCACATCTCAGTACCAATGCTTTCTGGCTGACGTTTTGATCACTTTTGAATATTGGTTGAGCTTTCACACTCGTGGTAGCATGAGATGGACTCTACAACCCACACAAGTGGCTCAGGTAGTGCAGCTCATCCAGGATGGCACATCAATGCGAACTGTGGCAAGAAGGTTTGGGGGTGTCAGCGTAGTGTCCAGAGGCTGGAGGCGCTACCAGGAGACAGGCCAGTACACCAGGAGACATGGAAGGGGCCGTAGGAGGGCAATAATCAGCAGCAGGATCGCTACCTCTGCCTTTGTGCAAGGAGGAACAGGACGAGCACTGCCAGAGCCCTGCAAAATGACCTCCAGCAGGCCACAAATGTGTGTGACGCCCAGGAGACCGGGATACCCAGCACCGGACCAATGGAGTGTGTCTCTTGAGGGGGATGTCACGGGTGGCTTGACCCGGTGCTGTGGCCTCAGGCAATGCACAGTGTAAGGGGTATCATGAGGGGACAGGCACTTACTTGATCAGCAGCAGGTTCTCCCAGCGGTGACGATCCCGATCCTGGATAGATGGCTATTGTCCAAATGAAAGACTGAGGCACTGAAACGTTTAACCAGTTTACTTTGACATAAAAGGATTTACAACCAGTCCTGTCACCGGAGTCTGTATGGGAACTCTGAGTTACTTTGACCCTGCCGGGGTCTTCGCCTCTTATTGTGCGCAATTTCTGTGTGGCCCTGCTGCTGTATGTGAACTGGCTGCCGGCCCAATCTGTCCCCTCCGGGTCCTGGTTCGACGGGCAACCCGAGTCCTTTTATCGGTTTACCCCCTCTGGGAGTACCGCTGAACTCTGTGTCTGTTGCTGCGTCCGGCCCTAGTGAAGCTGATATCACCTCACGTTTTTCCGGTTGCTGTATTATATATAATGAATACAGCCACGGATCCGGTATCCGTCTTTGCGCCTGTTCTAGGTAGTGATTAATGCTACCCGGTTCTCACAATGTCCTTTTTCTCTATCCCTCTTCTCCTCAGGCCGGTGATTTAGGCCTGGTAACAGTCACAGGGCTGTTAGAGATTCAACTGTATGACCTCTCACTTTCAGCTCCTTAGCCCAACTGCCATTTCTTCTCTCAGACCAGAATGGATCAAGGGGAGTCTCTGGAGCTCCCCCTTCTGGCCGGAGGTGGTAGTGCAGTCTTGCTATTTTAGTATTTGTACTTACTGTCAGTAACTATTTTTGTGGCAAATACCCCTAGGGGTGCCACATGTGCATGTGTCTGCACAAATGGTTAGAAACCAACTCCATGAGGATGGTCTGATGGCCCGACGTCCACAGATGGGGGTTGTGCTCACAGCCCAACACCGTGCAGGACGCTTGGCATTTGCCACAGAACACCAGGATTGGCAAATTCGCCACTGGCGCCCTGTGCTCTTAACAGATGAAAACAGGTTCACATTGAGCACATGTGACAAACGTGACAGAGTCTGGAGATGCCATGGAGAGAGATCTGCTGCCTGCAACATCCTTCAGCATGACCGGTTTGGCAGTGGGTCAGTAATGGTGTGGGGTGGCATTTCTTTGGAGGGCCGCACAGCCCTCCATGTGCTCACCAGAGGTAGCCTGACTGCCATTAGGTACCAAGATGAGATCCTCAGACACCTTGTGAGACCATATGCTGGTGCGGTTGGCCCTCAGTTCCTCCTAATGCAGGACAATGCCAGACCTCATGTGGCTGGAGTATGTCAGCAGTTCCTGCAAGATGAAGGCATTGAAGCTATGGACTGGCCCGCCCATTCCCCAGACCTGAATCCGATTGAGCACATCTGGGACATCATGTCTCGCTCCAACCACCAACGTCACGTTGCACCACAGACTATCCAGGAGTTAGTGGATGCTTTAGTCCAGGTCTGGGAGGAGATCCCTCAGGAGACCCTCCATCGCCTCATCAGGAGCATGCCCAGGTGTTGTAGGGAGGTCATACAGTCAAGTGGAGGCCACACACAATACTGAGCATTTTATCCTTGTCATGAGGCATTTTCACTGTAGTTGGATCAGCCTGTAATTGATTTTCCACTTTGATTTTGAGTATCATTCAAAATCCTGACCTCCATGGGATATTCATTTTGATTTACATTGATAATTGTTATGTTTTATTGTTCTGAACACATTCCACTATGCAATGAATAAAAATTTGCAACTGGAATATTTCATTCAGAGATATCTAGGATGTGGTATTTTAGTGTTCCATTTATTTTTTTGAGCAGTGTAATTTTGATACATATGAAAGATCTATTGCACCAGAACTAAAGAAAAAAGCACTCATATCTATAAAAATAAATGCAATCAAATACAAAATGTAAAAAAAAAATGCACAGATAATTATTGTTGATCTTAGTCCAGCTCATTAGTAGATTGCCATGCTTAGTCCACCCCACACCCAACAAGCCGTAGACATCTGGATTGATTTTGACTAATTAAGCAATTATGCAGTTCTAGTGGGTCAGCTGTAGATAGGAGGCACTAGCATGTGGTAGCACTCGAATGTGGTGGGTTCAATCCCATTCCCAAGGGTAGAACATGATATTCTGCCATGAGATGATCTTCTTTCTAAAACCAAATATTCTATTTCTAGGACAATCTGTCCACCATGAAATAGCGTTCTAAGAAAACTTATCAATAATATAATTTATCTTTCTAAAGCAAAAACATATTCGGCAGCACTTGACATTACAGAGGGGACTTGTACAGACAATAAAGACATTACAGAGTAGAGATGAGTGGTGTTCGAGTCCAACTGTTCGCCAATTTCAAATTTGAGCTGTTTTGGGCGTTCAACGAACTCGAACAAATTGCTCAAAATTCGGCTGTTCGAGATTCTGTTCGATAACTGTTCATTCACCAAAAGCCTAAATTGATTTGCACATTAAAACTGTTTATCATTGTTAATAGACTGTTTCAGTGTATAGTGGGCGGGGGGTGGGGCGGGGGATAGATCTGTGCTGAAATAATGGCGATCTCCTTTTTCTTTCCCGCATTTACAGTGGGGAGGTGCAGTCTCTCAGCCTATCAGCAGTGCACACACACACAGCAATGTGCATGTGATGCACAGAAGCAAGGGCATGTGTCATTGGCTGTGAATGTCACATGTCCTTGCCCTATAAGAACCAGCCATTTGCCCCGTCGCCACCATTTCCTCACTGCTGCAGCTTAGTGTTAGATGGCACTGCTGCTGTGGGTGCTATACAGTCTAAGAGTGTTTTTTTGGAGCGAATTTTCAGAGAGATAGGTTTAGGGAGTCAGGAGGAGTCGGGACTAGTTGTAATATCAGCCCTTTTCAGGGTAGGTTACAGCAGTTCATAGCACTGTTTGCCAGGCAGGTCTGTGCCAGTGCTGTGCAAGTGTTTGTCACAGCATTTGGTGTAATCTAGCTCAGCCAATCCTTTTGGGCTAGTAGCATTGTCTGATAGTCATCTCAGTAGCCCGCCTGTGAAGCTAGCTACATCGCCTGTGTATCTCAATTTTTACTGCATCTAACCCAGTTAATAGTTTTGGGCCTAGGAGCAGTGTCTGCACGTCAGCAGAGTAGCCCGCCTCTGAAACTAACTACACCGCCTGTGTATCTCTACTTTTACTACATCTAATCCGGTTAATATTTTTGGGCCTAGGAGCAGTGTCTGCACGTCAGCAGAGTAGCCCGCCTGTGAAACAAACTATACCGCCTGTGTATCTCAATTTTTACTGCATCTAATCCAGTTAATTTTTTGGGGCCTAGGAGCAGTGTCTGCACGTCAGCAGAGTAGCCCGCCTGTGAAACTAACTATACCGCCTGTGTATCTAAATTTTTACTGCATCTAACCCAGTTAATAGTTTTGGGCCTAGTACCACAGTTTGGCCACTCAGTTCTGCTTGGTTTTCATCCATCGGTTGTTGTGCCAACAACTACAGATACAGAGTTGCCAATTAGTTAAGCACTAAAATGAGTGGCAAAAGGCCTGCTGCTGGTGGAAAGGGGAATAGGCGTGTTGGAAAGGAAAAAAAAGGTTGTGTCCATGGGGTAGGTGGTAAAGCAACAGTAACATCTGCAGAAGAAAGACCATCTTCCAGCCAAAGTAAGATGTCTACTTCTTTTCGTGGACAATCTGATATGATCCCTTTCTTACAACCATCGCTACAAGCATCGCCAAAAATTCCAGATGAGGCACAAAAACAGCAGGCGCTTGAACAGATATCAAGTGCTCATTCAAGTGGGCTCTCCTCCATGACAACTTCAACATCACAACTACTCCAGTTCTCAGAGTTGTCACCCCAATCACACTTGCTTCCTCACAGCTCCCAAGTCTCCAGCCGCCCGTCTGAGCATGGGGAAACACACATGGTTGAGTCTGTAGAGCTGTTTATGCATACTATAGCCTGGGAATCAGAGGTCTGCTCCAGAGCTTCTGTGAATACAGACGAGGAAATGATCTGCACTGATGCCCAGAATCTTTGTGAGTCGGATCCAGGCCCAGATGAAGAAGCTTCTGAGCATAATGTAGACCTTCGTTCTCAAACTGTAACTCCTGTTGGTGGAGACAATGAGGAAGATGATGATGAGACTGAGATACCTGATTGGAACGAAAACTTGACTTTTCGGTCAGGGCAGGAAGAGGTTGGCTCTGAGGACGACTGGTGTGAGAACACACAGGGTTGATGATGACGAGGTTGTAGACCCCATTTACTGTCAACCCCCAGTCCGCCAGTCCATGAGGTCAGCAGAGGAGGTGGAGGAGGATGCTAGTGACGAGTCTGACGATGAGGTTACGTTGCGCCTTCCTGGACAGAGACGGAGTACTGGAAGCACGTCAACAACCGCATCCTCAACCCCAACTGTGCTTCAGACCAGAAGTCGTGGTGGCTCTTCAGGTCGCACGGGCTCTAAGCCTTGCATAGCCTGGGCATTTTTTGACATTGCAAATGATGACCCAACTCATGTTGTCTGTAAGATTTGTCAACAAAATCTCAGTAGAGGACAAAAAATGACTAGCTTGAGTACTTCATGCATGATCCGTCACATGGATATGAGGCATAAGTTGCAGTGGGAAGCTCACTGTGCTACAATGCGGCCTAGTGGGCCGGGTCAACCACCATCTGCCCCATCAAGTGCATCCGCGTCCGCTTCATCCTCTGTGACTGTGGGGACAGCAGTCGCACATAGTTTTGGACACAGACCTTACACCTTTATACCCGCAACAGCCAGTGTGATTGGCAGGTCATCAGGACATTTGCAAGTGGAAACACCTGCTGTTGTTGAGCGCTCTCCGACATCGACTCCACATTTTGATCAAGGCAACATAACATCTCCGCCTGACCTTCCTCACAGACCAGCAGTTTGCCGGGGACACCCTACTCAACTATGTCTATGCACGGCAGCCAGCCCTCAGTACCTCAGATGTGGACAAGTAAAAGACCATTTCCTCCCAGCCATGACAAAGCTAAGAGGTTGAATTTCTCCATCTGCAAGCTGTTGGCTACAGAAATGCTGCCTTTCTGCCTGGTGGACACAGAAGATTTTTGAGACCTTATGTCCGTCGCAGTGCCCCAGTACCAGATGCCCAGTCAGCACTACTTCTCAAAGAAAGCTGTGCCTGCGCTACACCAGCATGTCGCGCACAACATCACTGCTTCCTTGAGAAACTCTGTGTTTGACAGGGTGCATTTCACAACAGACACTTGGATGAGTAGACATGGACAGGAGCATTACATGTCGGTGACTGGGCACTGAGCAACTACGGCGACATCAGGAGAAGGGGCTGCTGTCCAAGTCTTGCCGTCCCCATGAGTTGCTTGTCGATCCTCTGTATCTAGAAGTTCCTCCACTGCTTCTGCCTCCTCAACCTCCTCTCGGTCCTCCATCTGCACCCAAAGCCTGTCTGGTAATGCCACCCGCGTTGTAACTGCGCAGAAGGAATCCTGCACACCTCCTCACTATGCTGTGACCAGGGCTCAATGGCATCAGGCAGTGTTTACATTGAAATGTCTGGGAAATGTGAGTCACACAGCTGAGGAGTTGTGGTCAGCTCTGGAGACCGAGTTCCATCAATGGTTGTCTCCACTCAACCTGCAGCCAGGGAAGGCTGTGTGCGACAATGCTGCAAACCTGGGTGCGGCCCTTTCGCCGGGGCAATGTCACACACGTGCCTTGTATGGCTCACGTTTTGAACCTGGTTGTCCAGCAATTTTTATCTCACTATTCCGGACTAGATGGGCTTCTGCAGAGGGCACGGTCGCTGTGTGCTCACTTCCGCCGTTCGCATCCCTTAGCTCAACGACTTACATCTCTACAGAAGTCGTTGGGCCTGCCAGTTCACCAGCTGAAATGCGATGTGCCCACACGGTGGAATTCAACTCTGCACATGTTGCAGCGACTGTGGCAGCAACGATGAGCCCTGGTGCAATACGTTATGACGTATAGCCTGGGCCAACGAGATCAAGAGGTGGGGCAAATCACGCTGCAGGAGTGGTCTCAGATCAGGGACCTATGCACCCTTCTGCACAGTTTTGAAATAGCAACGAAGATGTTTAGTGCTGACAATGCCATTATCAGCCTGACCATTCCGGTGATTTACATGCTGGAGCACACCTTAAACAATGTTCAGAGTCAGGTGGTGGAACAAGAGGAGGAGGAGGAGGAACAGGAGGAGTCGTATGCGGAAGGGATAATATCTCCAAGGTCAAGAAGGTTGGCAGCACCAAGGCGGCTGGCATTGGAGGCTGGGGTAGAGGGATTACCGAGGGTGCATGGTAGCAGCCAAACTGTTGAGGAAGGTGCAGGAGGCAAGGAAGAAGTGGAGGATGAACTGGCGCTGGGCATGGAAGACTCATCAGATGAGGGAGACCTTGATCAAATTTCTGTTGTACGAGATTGGGGGGAGAGGGCAGACGAAGGAAGCATGATTCTCACCTCGCCACCACCAAGACAACAAGTACTTGGTCCTCCTGGATGCGCAAGACATATGAGTGCCTTCTTGCTGCACTACCTGCAACATGACCCTCGGATTGTCAGAATCCGAAGTAATGCCGACTACTGGGTTGCCACACTCTTAGATCCCCGGTACAAAAGTAAATTTGGCTAAATAATTCCTGCCATAGAAAGGGATTCACGCATGCAGGAGTATCAACAGAGACTGTTACAGAATCTAACATCTGCTTTTCCACAAAACACCAGTGGTGCACGTAGTGAATCTCTAAGTTCTAACTTGCCAACCGTGGGACTATCGAGTCATCACTCAAACCGTAACAGTAACATTGTATCTGGTGGTAACAGCAATTTTTTCCAATCGTTTCAAGATTTTTTTAGACCATCCTTTGCAAGGCCACAGGAGACAAGAAGTCAGACGCACAGCCAACTGTGGAACTGGACCCTTGCTCATTTTGGGCTTCTAATCTCGAAAAATGGCCTAAGCTCGCCACTCACGCCTTGGAGATCTTGTCGTGCCCCGCAGCCAGCGTTCTCTCTGAACGTGTGTTCAGAGCTGCTGGTGGTGTGCTGACAGATAAGCGCACACGGCTGTCCAGTGACAATGTAGACAGACTAACGTTCATCAAGATGAACAAATCCTGGATCCGCAAGGACTTTTCTACCCCTGTGTCATCTTGGGGAGACTAAAACCTTGATGATTTTTGAAAATCGCCTCACCAACCATTTTAAAAAACTCTGGCGAAATTGATGCCACTTAAGTGGTGTCTGTGGCCGAATTTTTGGAAAAAATGGAGACTCTTTATTTGGTTCCCTTGCTGAGTTTTACATGACATTGCCATCGTCAATTTCAGGTGGGTGGGGTCGTCTGCAGAGTTGTTTACTCATACTATGACCTGGGATTCTGAGGTCTGCTCCAAAGCTTCAGTTTTCTGCTAGTCAGCAGAGTAGCCCAGCCACCCGCCTCCTGTTTACCTAAGTACTATTTTTAACGGCATCTGGCCCAGGAAATCCTTTTGGGCCTAGTAGAATTTGGTGCTACTCAGCAGCGTACTTCACCCATGAAGCAAGCTACACCGCCTGTTTACCTAACTACTATTTTGTAACGGCGTCTAGCCCAGGAAATCCTTTTGGGCCTAGTAGAATTTAGTGCTACTCAGCAGCGTACCCCACCCATGAAGCAAGCTACACTGCCTGTTTACCTAACTACTATTTTGTAACAGCATCTAGCCCAGGAAATCCTTTTGGACCTAGTAGAATTTAGTGCTACTCAGCAGCGTACCCCACCCATGAAGCAAGCTACACCGCCTGTTTACCTAACTACTATTTTGTAACGGCATCTAGCCCAGGAAATCCTTTTGGGCCTAGTAGAATTTAGTGCTACTCAGCAGCGTACCCCACCCATGAAGCAAGCTACACCGCCTGTTTACCTAACTACTATTTTTTAACGACATCTAGCCCAGGAAATCCTTTTGGGCCTAGTAGGGTTTGGTGCTACTCAGCAGCGTACTTCACCCGTGAAGCAAGCTACACCGCCTGCTTACCTAAGTACTATTTTTTAACGGCATCTGGCCCAGGAAATCCTTTTGGGCCTTGTAGCAATTTCTGCAACTCAGCAGAGTACCCCACCCATGAAGCAAGCTACACCGCCTTCTTTCTTTCTTAATCTAACCCCTCGGCTCTGGGGTGTCCACTCTCCCTCCAGCTCTCTCCTTCTCACAGGTGGACTACCGCGTGTTTTCACACTGTGGCAAATCTTTTGGGCCCAGGCATAAGAAGTCGTCGAGGTAATGGATAATATGTGCCGCCTTACAAACGTCCATGACGACACATTTGAGGAAGCAACTAAACGCCTCAAATAGTGAGCAGGATATGGAGCAACTCATGGGCAAACAGCGATCTATGTAGTATGCTCCTTCACAGAAGCAGCCCAATGGGAGGACATTATTCGGAGGCACAGGTAGTAACCGGAACACCCCTCAATGTCTGTTTTGGCCATTAGGGTGCCCCTTACCAACTTCTTGACCCGCCTGATTGCCTTGTCAAAGGAGGTACAGTACATAGTACTGTACTTGGTTCTGCGTCAATGTTGTCGTTTACTGACCTGCCCCTTGGATATGACAAATGGTGGATTAGTCTGAATGTATTGGGTTCATTATTTGGCACATCTCCCAACAGGGGTACCACTACGTCTTCTAAGGAAAGTGTTCAGAATGGACCCGCCGCCATTCTACCTAAAGATATTTATTTTTTTGCTTTTTTTGTCAAGACGTCTGGGTGTTGGTAGAGTGATTTGGGATTTTTACTCCAGCCTTTCTAGATTTTAGAAGGGCATGACATGCCTATATCTGTGTCTCCTCCTCCTTTTACTCCTCCACCTCTTTTCTTTTCGCATGACTATATGTAATTGTGACTTTTCCATGTGTTTGTTGTGTCTTCTGAGCAGTTTGTCAGCTTTTGGACATCTTTTAAGGTGTTTTCTATGTGTTTGTTTGTGTTTGTGTTTGCCTGCCATTGGTTTCAATGGGGTTCAACGGTGTTCGACGAACATTCGTCAAACACGTCCCAGTTTCACGAACCGAACCGAACCCGAACACTAGGGAGGTGGCTCAACACTATTACAGAGTAACACATAATTCAGCAGATACCAAGAGGAGTGAGGGTCCTGCTGCTCACAAGCTTACAATTTAGGAAGAAATAGGGGAGAAACAAAAGGTGAATGGTAAAAAGTGCTTGTATTGTATGGTCCAGCCATCAATATAATAAATAAAGTATTCACACAATGCTGCATGAACTGGTAACTAGTCAGTATCTGAATAAGTACAGATACAAAGTGCTATTAAGTGCATGGATAAGGCTAGTTTCACATTTGCGTTTGAATCTGCAGCATTTAATTCGCATCCGCAAGTGCAGGAAAAAATGCATAGAAACACGTACAAACGCAGCGTTTTTTAGACGCATGTGGGAACGCATGCGGTTAATAAAACGCTGCGTTTTCACGCTTTATCGTGCGTTTTGTCATGCGTTTGCGTTTTTTGTGCGCATGGTGGGAAATTTTACAGGAGAAAAATCTAGATAACCAGACACCGCCAATGGGACTACAGAGGGCGTTGTAAGGATTTCACTCACTCAGCTGCGACGGCTGACACTCAGGAGACGTGTTCCTTTAAAGTTCACTGGGTTTATTGCTTCATAAACCATGTGGCAAATAACAGAAAGCAAAATGGGCCTTTGGTTCAGGCAAAGAAAAGCAAGTGTCCAGTTCATCCGGCTCAGTCCTGAAGCCGTAACACACTCAGGAGGGTTTCACCTCCACACATATCTGCTGTGTAAAGGATTAGCCAGTCTTATAAAGAGCTAACCCCACCCAGTAACCCATCACATGATTAGCCATGTGGTCTGACATTACCACAGGTCCTGAAACACATATACAAGATTATGTGCAAGAAAGGAATACTCCGGGCTACATTACAGCAACCAGGCACTTATGTGGCACATACCTCCCATCGACTACAAACCCTTTAGCCATGCTACATACCTCCCCCCTCTGCCTAAAGCCGTGGGGCTTGGCACTTTCCCCCACTAAACAAGGGATTCTCGATAGGGCATCCGCATTACCGTGCAGCTTTCCGGCCCTATGTTCCACATGGAAACTGAAGTCCTGCAGGGCTAAGAACCAACGGGTGACTCTAGCATTTCTTCCTTTCGTTTCTCTCATCCACCTAAGCGGGGCATGGTCAGATACCAGTCTAAATTTACGTCCCAGCAGATAGTACCGCAATGTGTCCACTGCCCATTTTATGGCCAAGCACTCCTTCTCAACGACTGAGTAGTTCTTTTCAGATGAGGACAGCTTCCTACTCAGATAGAGAACAGGATGCTCCTCCCCATGTAGTTCTTGGGAAAGGACTGCTCCCACCCCAACATCTGAGGCATCTGTCTGAAGAATAAACTCTTTCTTGAAGTTTGGGGCCATCAGAACGGGTTGCTTACACAAAGCGTTTTTCATTTCTTGGAAGGCTGACTCTGTTTCTTCGGACCACTTAACCATTACTGATTTTGTCCCTTTTAGCAGGTCAGTCAGAGGCGCAGCCATCGTGGCGAAGTTTGGGATGAACCTCCTGTAATATCCCACGATTCCCAGGAAGGCTTTAACTTGTTTCTTGGAAACTGGTTTTGGCCATGTTTGGATTGCCTCCACTTTATTGATTTGGGGTTTTATTTCTCCATGACCCACTATGTATCCAAGGTACTTAGCTTCTTCTTTACCCAAGGCGCACTTCTTCGGGTTTATAGTAAATCTGGCCTCTCTTATAGCATCCAACACCGCTTGGACTTTCTCCAGATGACTCTCCCAGTCCGGGCTAAAGATGACGATATCATCTAGGTACGCAGCAGCGTAGGCCTTATGGGGTGCAAGGACTCTATCCATAGCCCTCTGGAAGGTCACCGGAGCTCCCTGTAGGCCAAACGGCATCCGGGCATATTGGAAGCATCCATCAGGTGTCGAAAAGGCCGTCTTCTCCTTGGCTTCCTGTGCCATGGGGATCTGCCAATACCCCTTTGTCAAATCCAAGGTGGATATATATCTGGCGTGCCCAAGCCTTTTGATGAGCTCATCAATACGGGGCATGGGATAAGCGTCGAACTTGGAGACTTCATTCAACTTCCGATAGTCGTTGCAAAACCTCCACTCTCCATCAGGTTTTGGGACCAGGACAATTGGGCTCGACCAACCGCTCTTGGATTCCTCAATGACCCCAAGCCTCAACATACGCTCCACTTCCTTGGAGATAACTTCTCGACGAGCCTCAGGAATACGATAAGGTTTCACATTCACCCGCACATGTGGCTCTGTTAGGACCTCGTGCTCTATGACCTTCGTGTATCCTGGCAATTCTGAAAACAGGTCCCTGTTTTTCTGGAGTAACTCCCGGCACTGCTGTTTCTGGGTCTTTGATAGCGTCTCTGCTATAGTAACCGCTCCAACCTCACCTTCTGGGTTGCTTAACAATGATGGAGTTGCTGTCGGCTCTCTATCTTGCCATGGCTTGATGAGGTTGACATGGTAAACTTGGAATGGTTTCCGTCTTCCTGGTTGGTGAATTTTATAATTTACCTCACCAAGTTTCTCGACAACCTCATATGGCCCTTGCCATTTGGCCAAGAACTTGCTTTCCACCGTTGGAACTAACACAAGAACTCGGTCTCCCGGATTGAACTGCCTCACTCTTGCAGACCGGTTGTAGACCCTGGCTTGAGCTTCTTGTGCTTGGAGAAGGTGTTCTTTCACCATAGGCATCACCTTTGCAATCCTCTGCTGCATCAGGGCCACATGCTCAATGACGCTTCTGTGGGGTGTGACTTCGGCCTCCCAGGTTTCCTTGGCTATATCCAGGAGTCCTCGTGGATGTCGGCCATATAGAAGCTCAAACGGTGAGAACCCTGTGGAGGCCTGTGGAACTTCACGAATGGAAAACATCAGATAGGGTAAGAGACAATCCCAGTCTCTACCGTCTTTCTCTATAGCTTTTCTCAGCATGCTCTTTAGGGTCTTGTTAAACCTCTCAACAAGGCCATCTGACTGGGGATGGTACACCGAGGTCCTCAACTGGGAGATCTTCAGGGCTTTGCATAACTCCCTCATCACCTTGCTCATGAAAGGTGTACCCTGGTCAGTCAGGATCTCCTTTGGCAGACCTGTCCGGGAAAAGACATGGACCAACTCGCGGGCTATGCTTTTTGAGGAAGAATTTCTCAAGGGAATTGCCTCAGGATAGCGTGTGGCATAGTCCAGGATGACTAATATATACTGATGGCCCCGAGCTGATTTAACTAAGGGACCGACCAAGTCCATGGCAATTCTCTCGAACGGTACCTCAATAATGGGCAGTGGCACAAGGGGGTTCCGGAAATGAGGAGTAGGAGCAGTTAGCTGACATGTAGGGCAGGACCTGCAATAGTTCACTATTTCCCGGTGACACCCAGGCCAATAGAACCTCTGCACAACCCGTTCCTGCATTTTTTCCACCCCCAGGTGTCCACCCAAGATGTGTGAATGGGCCATGTCCAACACTTTCCGTCTATACGGACCCGGCACTATCAACTGCTCTACCAACTCCTCCCGTATTTTCGTGACACGGTACAACAACTCCCCCCTCAACAGAAAATGGGGAAATCTTGTGTCTGCCCCCGGCTCCTGTACCACCCCGTCAATAACTGTGACATTATTAAAGGCTTCCCTCAGAGTGGGGTCCCTATGTTGGGCAGTCCCAAAATTTTCACCGGTAACCTCTAACTCCAGAATGTCAGATGTAGGGGATACTTCCTCCTCATCCCCAACCAGAACACAAAAAGGAAAACTGTCTGCCTCTGGGTGTGGCGATACCCTTCCAGGGTTCACTGGTTCCCTGCCAGGGAGCTCAGAACCATTTCCTCACAAATCCCAAAACAAACAGAAATCCCGGCCAATAATTATAGGGTGCAACAAGTCCTGAACCACGCCGACTATGTGGGACTCAGTGCCACATGCCGTTTCAATGTCCACCCTGGCTATAGGGTAGTCCTTTGCATCACCATGTATGCACCGCACTCCGACCTTCTTTCCTGGGAGCAGGTGGAGAGGAAAAGTGGCCCTCACCAGGGTCACTAGGCTCCCCGAGTCTAACAGTGCCGTTACTGCTCGACCGTTCACCTTTACGGGACACGCTTGAGGTCCCTCGTTGGATGGAGAGTTCACACTACAGGCTGGATACGCATAGTATGAACAACGGCGTCCCATGCTGCAGTCCATCTGCTCAGTGGTTTGGGAACAACGGGCAGCTATATGTCCTGGCTTGTGGCACCTCCAACAAATAATATCACCCGTGGGGACCTTGGGCACCACCTCCCCCGCCCTTTGTGACCTTGGACGCACCACCCCTTTTTGGGACTCAGCTGCCTTCTGGGACCCCCAGTACGGCATGGGCTGCCTCCCGAAGGAGCCTTCCAACCCTTGGTATCTCTCAACCAGTCCGATCAGCTCGTCGGCATTCTGGGGATCACCCTGGGCAACCCAAGACTGTATAGGCCTTGGGAGGGAATGGACAAACCGATCCATCATCACCCGTTCTACCATCTGTGCAGGCGCAGAGGATTCTGGCTGCAGCCATTTCTGGACCAGGTGCAACAGATCAAACATTTGGGAACGAGGTGGTTTGTCCCGGTGATAGCCCCAGGAGTGAACTCGCTGTGCCCTGACAGTCAGTGTCACCCCCAAACGTGTGAGAATCTCGGCTTTCAATTTGTGATACTCTTTGGCATCCTGCAAGGTCAAATCATAGTACGCCTTCTGGGGTTCTCCCGTCAGGTATGGCGCAAGTACCTCTGCCCACTGCTCTGGTGGAAGTTTTTCCCTCTCAGCGACCCTCTCAAACACCGTCAGGAAGGCCTCAACATCATCCCCGGGAGTCATTTTCTGCAATGCGCGTCTTACCGTCTTCCGGACGTGGGTGTCATCAGCCAAACCTGGGGTTGGGGCGCTCGCCTTGCCCTGGATGGCGGTTGCCAGAAGCTGCATCTGCTGCTGATGCTCCTGCTGGCTCTGCTGCATCTGCTGCCGTTGCTCCTGCTGACTCTGCCGTTGCTCCTGCTGACTCTGCCGTTGCTCCTGCTGGCTCTGTTGTATCTGCTGCATCAACAGCCTGTTGGTCTCTTGCTGCCTTTGCTCCTGCTGTGACTGCATCTGGACCAAGTGTTTCAGCAGGTCCTCCATTTTCTCCGGCAATGCTTGCTGGCTTGCAACAGCCTTGACCCAGGACATTCAAAAATAAACTCACGTCTCCGCTGGGAACGCTGCTCGCACGTCTACCACCAATTGTAAGGATTTCACTCACTCAGCTGCGACGGCTGACACTCAGGAGACGTGTTCCTTTAAAGTTCACTGGGTTTATTGCTTCATAAACCATGTGGCAAATAACAGAAAGCAAAATGGGCCTTTGGTTCAGGCAAAGAAAAGCAAGTGTCCAGTTCATCCGGCTCAGTCCTGAAGCCGTAACACACTCAGGAGGGTTTCACCTCCACACATATCTGCTGTGTAAAGGATTAGCCAGTCTTATAAAGAGCTAACCCCACCCAGTAACCCATCACATGATTAGCCATGTGGTCTGACATTACCACAGGTCCTGAAACACATATACAAGATTATGTGCAAGAAAGGAATACTCCGGGCTACATTACAGCAATCAGGCACTTATGTGGCACATACCTCCCATCGACCACAAACCCTTTAGCCATGCTACAGCGTGTATTATGGGATATCTATTTATATAGACCCTAGGACTGCTGAAATCTTAACAGTGTGCTACTGTATCCTGTGTCATGGTGTATCTTCGCATGGAGAGCTTTTATTTCAAACTGGATTTAAGCATCAAGCTGTTTCTTGCCTGTGCGTTTGTTTGGGAGCAACACAGAAATCGTGAAAGATGGAGAAGGACACGGCGTAGGCGTTTTTGGCAACAACCCATTATTGAACTACGTGAGAGCCGTGGAACCTATCACACGTTATATGGCGAGCTTAATGCCAACCCGGACAAATTCCCAGAATATACAAGGATGTCGCAAGACTCTTTCCGGGATTTGCTTGGTCGTGTCCAAGGAGCCATTCGGAGACAGGACATCTAGCTCTGTAGAGTGATTCCACCAGAGGAACGTCTGCTGGTTACATTAAGGTACGTAACAATTCTAAACAAATCCCAGTCCTAATTTTGGTTGTTCTGACATGTATTCTTTGTATTTTCCTTTATGTCTTTAGCAGAACAACACCATAAATAGAATTGATTGTTAATTTTTTATTTATTTATTTTATTCCAGATTTCTGGCAACCGGAGAGAGTTTATCATCATTCCACTTCCAAAACTGGCTTGGAATTTCCACCCTGTCCGGAATAGTTGCAGACACCTGCCGGGCTTTGTGGAATGTTCTCCGGGATGAATTTATCCCCTTACACACCGCAGACATGTGGATTGAAATTGCTGAAAAATTCTGGAGTGTGTGTGATTTCCCCAACTGTTTGGGAGCGGTGGATGGAAAGCACATCCGAGTTATCAAACCAGCCAGAACAGGATCGGAGTACTTCAATTATAAAAAATATTTTTCTGTTGTGCTCATGGCAATAGCAGATGCGGACTGTCGCTTCATCGCAGTGGACATTGGAGCTTTTGGCCGTGGCAACGATTCCCAGACTTTCAAGAACTCGGATATGGGGCGCGGTGTGTATGGCAAAAATTTTAATTTTCCACGGCCACGACCTCTCCCTAACATTCAAGGTCCACCTATGCCATTTGTTATGGTTGGGGTTGAGGCCTTTCAGATGTGTGAAAACCTACTGAAGCCATATTCCAGTCGGGACTTGAACCACACTAAAAGGATCTTTAATTACAGACTGACTAGGGCCCAAAGAACAGTAGAGTGTACCTTTGGGATTCTAGTCTCAGAATGGTGCATTCTTGCAACAGACATTAATCTAAAAATGGAGACAGTCGATGAGGTGGTCAAAGTCTGTGTGGTTCTCCACAATTACATAATGGCTAAGGAGCGACCCAACATTGAACTGGATGAACCAGTTGGAAACCCATTGCCAGATTACCAGCATCAAATGCTGCAGTCAACTGCTGAAGTTGGCCACATGCGGGCCAATTTGCTGCCTTTTTTGATATAGGACGTGTGTCATGGCAGGACAATATTGTGTAAATGTCCTGTTGGGATTTGGTCTGTACCAGTTATTTTTTTAAATGTTAATAATATTTGTTGTTAATAAACTTTTTTTGGGGGGGCATCTTGACTGTGTCTCCTAAGTATTTCCTCTACAAAGCAAGGCTGCCATCACACTACCAGTATTTGGTCAGTATTTTACATCAGTATTGGTAAGCCAAAACCTGGAGTGGGTGATAAATGCAGAAGTGGTGCATATTTTTCTATTATAATTTTCCTCTAATTGTTTCACTCCTGGTTTTGGCTTACAAATACTGATGTAAAATACTGACCAAATACTGCTAGTGTGATGGCAGCCTTAGGTTGTTAGTGGTAAGGTTGTTGATGTCATTGCGTCCTGATTCTGTTCTGCAGTATCTATTGGACGCAGACTGAAGAGACGATGGCTGTTTAATACAAAACAGATCTATACTCATCAAGTCAGGTGTCAGAAATAATGAATTCATGATGCACGTATAACAGCCTCATGAATTCACTATTTCTGACACATATCCAGGTGAGCATAGATATGCCTTGTATGACCGCCATCGTCCCTTCACTTTGTGTGAAATAGATTACGTACACAGAAGAAAAAATGGAGGTTATACAAGGCAGTTCTCTACTCACCAGGTCAGGTGTCCTAACTGATGAGTTTTTGGACACATGACCTGTTGAGTATAGTTCTGCATTGTATTGTTGCCATTTTCTCTTCAGTCTGCAACACTAGTCACAGACTAAGCAGAAGGAAGAGATAATGGAGAAAATACAAGTATAAATTTTTTGGCCCACCTCATATCTCTATACTAAAGACACACAAAGCTGCAGTGTTGTACTTGCTAACTACTGGAGCTATGATGTGGCCAAAAAATAAAGTGTGCGGTGCAGTGTTTTATTTGGCGCACGGTGTGTTGCCGGCAGCGAAATACACAATTAACCACACATAATTGGGGGCAAAAAACAGTAGTATTTATTTTATAACAACCAAAATATTTATTTAACTGTGCCTGCTTGGGATAGAGTGATGGAAATGGGGGGGTGTAGCTGTGAGGCCTGGCTAAGTGTTGACGATGCAGGGGTGGCAGGAGAAGGGGCAATTAAACTAGTGGGGTCTGGTAGTTCAGGGATGGGGCTTGACACATGAGAGGCCTGAAACGCACTGGAAGGGTGAGACAAACCTGACATTACAGACACACTGGGAGGTGAGGGGGGAGAAATACTGATAGTACGCAGTTTTTTATTTTTTTTTCCCTTTCTGGGATCTACGTGTTCTGGGAAGCCTCGGTGGACTCATTTGTTGCGGCATGGTCGTGGTGGGTGACCTGTCAGGGTCCGGCTGCACTGTGCTTGTAGAGCGTGCCGCCATGCCAGAGTCCATAGTTCTCGTAGAGCGGAAGGCCATGCCAGGGTCCATAGTGCTCGTAGAGTGTGCAGCCATGCCAGAGTCCATAGTGCTCATAGAGCGGAAGGCCATGCCAGAGTCCATAGTGCTCGTAGAGCGTGTAGCCATGCCAAAGTCCATAGTGCTCATAGAGCGGAAGGCCATGCCAGGGTCCATTGTGCTCGTAGAGCGGGCAGCCACATCAGAGTCCATAGTGCTCGTAGAGCGGAAGGCCATGCCAGGGTCCATTATGCTCATAGAGCAGAAGGCCAAGCCTGAGTCCTCCTGCATCGTGGTGGTGGTGGTGGAGTGGAAGGCCATGCCAGGGTCCTGCTGCTGCATGGTGGCGGCAGTGGAGGAAGTCCAAGCAGGAGCAGCAGTTGTCATGGTGGTGGCGGTGGGCTGTCCAACAGCACACGGCATGGTGGTGGTGCTGTAGTGGTGTCCGGCAGTGCTAGGAATGGAGCTGGCCGTGCAGTGGTATGCAGCAGAGGTCAGCATTGAGGTAAAGCATGACAGTGTAGGCACAGGTGGATATGCCGCCACTGTCTGCTGAAAATACCAACTCTGCTGCATAGCCTGCACGTAAGCAGCATTGCAGGCCTGCATGACACTAAGCTGGAGATCAGGAGTAAGGTGCTCCCACATGCCCTGTTCAATTTGGTTAAAAAAATGATGTGCTGGCCTCTGGATGTGGGCTTTTACATGGTCAAGGCTTTTGGTGACCTCCTGGATACATGTATTCATAAGGCTAATGTGGCTAAAGGCAGTATCCAGTCGGTCACCCAAAGCCTTGAGTCCATCGTGAAAAACCGAACTTAAGTGCAAAAACTCGGGCATGAGTGACCTGTCCGACGCCGGATCATCACGATGTCCGAGTGTTGGGAAACCCGGGTGTCCCTCAACGAGACTCGCTCATGGACCAGGGAGATGAGGATATCGTTGTCAATGAGGTCCTCATCCTGTTCTGGAACCTAAAAAATAAATGAATACATTAATGTTGGATACATTAACATAAGGAAAAGAAATAAAACAGAGGCTGAGAAATGGCATGATTAATGAAAGTCAAGATAAAAAAAGGAGTCCAGAAGAAAAATGTAAAGAAAGAGGAAAATAAAGAAAGGAAGATTCAAGAATACTAAAGTGAGGATACAGTAAACAGTCAGCCAGGTATACTTACACGCTGCCGCCTTTTCACCCGACCGTGACCCCGCTGCTCCTGCCACCCTCTGCCGCAGTGGAAGAAGTGCTCTAAAAAATGGAATAAAAAATTGTCACATGTGTAGATGTGACAGTGAATACTTACCAATCTGAGGAGTTGAGTACTCCCTTCACTGACATGTTCGGCTTGAGAAGGCCCAGGACGTTGCTCCTCATCATAAGAAGATGACATTCTGATGCATGCAGAAAGAAAGAAATGGCAGAAATTAGGACATGTAGACAGAAAATAGAAAATAAAGGCATTGGCTAGGATATACTTACATTGTTCTGAGTGTAGATTCCTTCCTGTATCTGCTCTGCTGCATCTGGAAAGCTTCTCTGTCTGCTGTGTAGTGAACTGCACATGTCCACTCCCTCCCTTTATCACCTTGTATGTGGGGGGTGGCTAATCAGTGTCTAGACATGTTTTTCTCTGGTGCAACGCATGCACTCACAAATGCAAGCAAACGCATGTGCTTGCGGCCGCATGCATTCACATAGACAGCAATGCGTTTTTTGCCGAATTCCATCCGCTAACAACCACATAGGTTTCTAGGCGGCAAATTGACGCCTCTAAAATTACTACATGTAGCGTTTACCGTGCCAAACCGCAGACGACGAAATGACGCATGCGTCATCAAACGCGGCAAAATGTAATCGATCGCAGACACATTTGTCTCTAATGTTAAATATAGTAATACACAACGCATGCGAATAATTGCGGAAGAAACACTGCGGACACAACCGCAAATGTGAAACGGCCTAAGTGTGCAACCCAATGCTATGAGGGATCAGATTTGGAAGAAAATTTTGGAAAAGCAGAACTGGAATAGTTACATACGTGAGATGAGGTGATAGGCCAGTCTAAAGAAGTATGTTTTCAGGGCACACTTAAAACTGTGGGAGTTATTCGAATTGTCCTGGGTAGTGCATTCCAGAGACATGACGCAGCTCACGAGAAGTCTCGGAGATGGGAGTGGGAGGTTTGGATTATTGAGGATGTTAGTCTCAGGTCATTAGTGGAACAGAGGGTACAGGTGGGGAGATAGACAGTGATGAGGGAGGAGATGCAGGGTGGTGCAGAACTGTGGAGAGTCTTGTGGGTGAAAGTGATAAGGTTATATTGGACTCTAGAGGATGGGCAAACAGAGCAATGACTGACACAGGGCAGAGGCATTGATGTAATGGTGGGAGAGGAAAATTATCCTGGTTGCATTCAGGAACGATTGGAGAGAGGAAAGTTTAGTAAAAGGGGAGACTGATTAGTAGAGAGTTGCAGTAGGTCAGATGAGAATGAATAAGAGCAATACTTAGAGTTCTTGCAGAGTGAAATGTAAGAAAAGGTCAAATTCTAGAGATGTTTTTAAGGTGTAGATGATATGAGTGAGTGAGTGAGTGAGTGAGTGAGTGAGTGAGTGAGTGAGTGAGTGAGTGAATGAGTGAGTGAGTGATCGGATGTGGGGAGTGAAAGAAAGATCTGAGTCAAAGATAACCCCAAGCCAGAGAGTGTGCTGCTGGGAAGTAATGGTAGAACAACACATGGAAATGGCAATATTGGGCTTTGAAGGGTGGTAGATGGAGGAAACACAAGGAGTTCAGGTTTTAACAGATTCGCTTTTAGATAGAGTGAGGACATGATGTTTAAGACAGCATGTAGACAATGATTGGTATTTTGTAGTAATGTAGGGGTCATGTCAGGAGATCATGTATATAAATGGGTTTCATCAGCATATTGATGGTGCTGAAAACTGAATCTACTGATGGTTTTGTCCAATAAGAGTAGTATATAGGGAGAACAGAAGGGGACCTAGAACAAAACCCTGAGGAACCATGACGGTAAGGGGAAGAGAAGAGGAAAAGAAGACAGCAAAAGATACAGTGAAGTTAGGAGGAGAACTGTTATGGCCGGCAATCAGGCAACACAGCGTGCAGTAATCAGCGCACATACAGAGATCTGGCAATAACCAAAAACAATAGGACGAGCTCTGAGACGTGGAATCTCTGTAGACTGCAGTACCTGATCTATCCTCACACAACTATAAGCAGCAGTGGATTGCGCCTATCACTACCTATGCAACTCGGCACTGCCTGAGGAGCTGACTAGCCTGAAGATAGAAATACAAGCCTGACTTACCTCAGAGAAATACCCCAAAGGAATAGGCAGCCCCCCACATATAATGACTGTTAGCAAGATGAAAAGACAAACGTAGGAATGAAATAGATTCAGCAAAGTGAGGCCCGATATTCTAGACAGAGCGAGGATAGCAAAGAGAACTATGCAGTCTACAAAAAACCCTAAAACGAAAACCACGCAAAGGGGCAAAAAGACCCACCGTGCCGAACTAACAGCACGGCGGTGCACCCCTTTGCTTCTCAGAGCTTCCAGCAAAAGTTAATAGCAAGCTGGACAGAAAAAACAGAAAACAAACTGAAGCACTTATCTAGCAGAGCAGCAGGCCCAAGGAAAGATGCAGTAGCTCAGATCCAACACTGGAACATTGACAAGGAGCAAGGAAGACAGACTCAGGTGGAGCTAAATAGCAAGGCAGCCAACGAGCTCACCAAAACACCTGAGGGAGGAAGCCCAGAGACTGCAATACCACTTGTGACCACAGAAGTGAACTCAGCCACAGAATTCACAACAGTACCCCCCCCTTGAGGAGGGGTCACCGAACCCTCACCAGAACCCCCAGGCCGACCAGGATGAGCCACATGAAAGGCACGAACAAGATCTGGGGCATGGACATCAGAGGCAAAAACCCAGGAATTATCTTCCTGAGCATAACCCTTCCATTTGACCAGATACTGGAGTTTCCGTCTAGAGACACGAGAATCCAAAATCTTCTCCACAATATACTCCAATTCCCCCTCCACCAAAACAGGGGCAGGAGGCTCCACAGATGGAACCATAGGTGCCACGTATCTCCTCAACAACGACCTATGGAATACATTATGTATGGAAAAGGAGTCTGGGAGGGTCAGACGAAAAGACACCGGATTGAGAATCTCAGAAATCCTATACGGACCAATAAAACGAGGTTTAAATTTAGGAGAGGAAACCTTCATAGGAATATGACGAGAAGATAACCAAACCAGATCCCCAACACGAAGTCGGGGTCCCACACGGCGTCTGCGATTAGCGAAAAGCTGAGCCTTCTCCTGGGACAAGGTCAAATTGTCCACTACCTGAGTCCAGATCTGCTGCAACCTGTCCACCACAGAATCCACACCAGGACAGTCCGAAGACTCAACCTGTCCTGAAGAGAAACGAGGATGGAACCCAGAATTGCAGAAAAATGGAGAGACCAAGGTAGCCGAGCTGGCCCGATTATTAAGGGCGAACTCAGCCAACGGCAAAAATGACACCCAATCATCCTGGTCAGCGGAAACAAAACATCTCAGATATGTTTCCAAGGTCTGATTGGTTCGTTCGGTCTGGCCATTAGTCTGAGGATGGAAGGCCGAGGAGAAAGATAGGTCAATGCCCATCCTACCACAAAAGGCTCGCCAGAACCTCGAGACAAACTGGGAACCTCTGTCAGAAACAATATTCTCAGGAATGCCATGTAAACGAACCACATGCTGGAAGAACAAAGGCACCAAATCAGAGGAGGAAGGCAATTTAACCAAGGGCACCAGATGGACCATTTTAGAAAAGCGATCACAGACCACCCAAATGACCGACATTTTTTGAGAAACGGGAAGGTCAGAAATGAAATCCATCGAAATATGTGTCCAAGGCCTCTTCGGGACCGGCAAGGGCAAAAGCAACCCACTGGCACGTGAACAGCAGGGCTTAGCCCTAGCACAAATTCCACAGGACTGCACAAAAGCACGCACATCCCGTGACAGAGATGGCCACCAGAAGGATCTAGCAACCAACTCCCTGGTACCAAAGATTCCTGGATGACCGGCCAGCACCGAACAATGAAGTTCAGAGATAACTTTACTAGTCCACCTATCAGGGACGAACAGTTTCTCGGCCGGACAACGATCAGGTTTATTAGCCTGAAATTTCTGCAACACTCTCCGCAAATCAGGGGAGATGGCAGACACAATGACTCCTTCCTTGAGGATACTCGCCGGCTCAGATAACCCCGGAGAGTCGGGCACAAAACTCCTAGACAGAGCATCCGCCTTCACATTTTTAGAGCCCGGAAGGTATGAAATCACAAAATCAAAACGAGCAAAAAATAACGACCAACGGGCCTGTCTAGGATTCAAGCGCTTGGCAGACTCAAGATAAGTAAGGTTCTTATGATCAGTCAAAACCACCACGCGATGCTTAGCACCCTCAAGCCAATGACGCCACTCCTCGAATGCCCACTTCATGGCCAGCAACTCTCGGTTGCCCACATCATAATTACGCTCAGCAGCAGAAAATTTCCTGGAAAAGAAAGCACATGGTTTGAACACTGAGCAACCAGAACCTCTCTGTGACAAAACCGCCCCTGCACCAATCTCAGAAGCATCAACCTCGACCTGGAACGGAAGAGAAACATCAGGTTGACACAACACAGGGGCACAGCAAAAACGACGCTTCAACTCCTGAAAAGCTTCCACGGCAGCAGAAGACCAATTAACCAAATCAGCACCCTTCTTGGTCAAATCGGTCAATGGTCTGGCAATGCTAGAAAAATTACAGATGAAGCGACGATAAAAATTAGCAAAGCCCAGGAATTTCTGCAGACTTTTTAGAGATGTCGGCTGAGTCCAATCCTGGATGGCCTGAACCTTAACCGGATCCATCTCGATAGTAGAAGGGGAAAAGATGAACCCCAAAAATGAAACTTTCTGCACACCGAAGAGACACTTTGATCCCTTCACGAACAAGGAATTAGCACGCAGTACCTGGAAAACCATTCTGACTTGCTTCACATGAGACTCCCAATCATCTGAGAAGATCAAAATGTCATCCAAGTAAACAATCAAGAATTTATCCAGATACTCACGGAAAATGTCATGCATAAAAGACTGAAAAACAGATGGAGCATTGGCAAGTCCGAACGGCATCACCAGATACTCAAAATGACCCTCGGGCGTATTAAATGCCGTTTTCCATTCATCTCCCTGCCTGATTCTCACCAGATTATACGCACCACGAAGATCAATCTTAGTAAACCAACTAGCCCCCTTAATCCGAGCAAACAAGTCAGAAATCAATGGCAAGGGATACTGAAACTTAACAGTGATCTTATTAAGAAGGCGGTAATCAATACACGGTCTTAGCGAACCATCCTTCTTGGCTACAAAAAAGAACCCTGCTCCCAATGGTGACGACGATGGGCGAATATGTCCCTTCTCCAGGGACTCCTTCACATAACTGCGCATAGCGGTGTGTTCAGGTACGGACAAATTAAATAAACGACCCTTAGGGAATTTACTACCAGGAATCAAATCGATAGCACAATCACAATTCCTATGCGGAGGTAGGGCATCAGACTTGGACTCTTCAAATACATCCTGAAAGTCCGACAAGAACTCTGGGATGTCAGAAGGAATGGATGACGAAATAGACAAAAATGGAACATCACCATGTACTCCCTGACAACCCCAGCTGGTTACCGACATAGAGTTCCAATCCAATACTGGATTATGGGTTTGTAGCCATGGCAACCCCAACACGACCACATCATGCAAATTATGCAGTACCAGAAAGCGAATAACTTCCTGATGTGCAGGAGCCATGCACATGGTCAGCTGGGCCCAGTACTGAGGCTTATTCTTGGCCAAAGGTGTAGCATCAATTCCTCTCAACGGAATAGGACACCGCAAAGGCTCCAAGAAAAATCCACAACGTTTAGCATAATCCAAATCCATCAGATTCAGGGCAGCGCCTGAATCCACAAACGCCATGACAGAATACGATGACAAAGAGCACATTAAGGTAATGGACAAAAGGAATTTGGACTGTACAGTACCAATAACGGCAGAGCTATCGAACCGCCTAGTGCGTTTAGGAAAATTAGAAATAGCATGAGTAGAATCACCACAATAGAAACACAGTCTGTTCAGACGTCTGTGTTCTTGCCGTTCTACTTTAGTCATAGTCCTGTCGCACTGCATAGGCTCAGGTTTACTCTCAGACAATACCGCCAGATGGTGCACAGATTTACGCTCGCGCAAGCGACGACCGATCTGAATGGCCAAGGACATAGACTCATTCAAACCAGCAGGCATAGGAAATCCCACCATTACATCCTTAAGAGCTTCAGAGAGACCCTTTCTGAACAAAGCCGCTAGTGCAGATTCATTCCACAGAGTGAGTACTAACCACTTCCTAAATTTCTGACAATATACTTCTACATCATCCTGACCCTGGCATAAAGCCAGCAGATTTTTCTCAGCCTGATCCACTGAATTAGGCTCATCGTAAAGCAATCCCAGAGCCTGGAAAAATGCATCAACATTACTCAATGCAGAATCTCCTGGTGCAAGAGAAAACGCCCAGTCCTGTGGGTCGCCGCGCAAAAAAGAAATAATAATCAAAACCTGTTGAATAGGATTACCAGAAGAATGAGGTTTCAAGGCCAAAAATAGCTTACAATTATTTCTGAAGCTCAGGAACTTAGTTCTGTCACCAAAAAACAAATCAGGAATCGGAATTCTTGGTTCTAGCATCGATTTCTGATCAATAGTATCTTGAATCTTTTGTACATTTACAACGAGATTATCCATTGAGGAGCACAGAGCCTGAATATCCATGTCCACAGCTGTGTCCTGAAGCACTCTAATGTCTAGGGGAAAAAAAAGACTGAAGACAGAGCTAAGAAAAAAAAATGATGTCAGGATTTCTTTTTTCCCTCTATTGGGAATCATTGGTGTGGCTCCTTGTACTGTTATGGCCGGCAATCAGGCAACACAGTGTGCAGTAATCAGCGCACATACAGAGATCTGGCAATAACCAAAAACAATAGGACGAGCTCTGAGACGTGGAATCTCTGTAGACTGCAGTACCTGATCTATCCTTACACAACTATAAGCAGCAGTGGATTGCGCCTATCACTACCTATGCAACTCGGCACTGCCTGAGGAGCTGACTAGCCTGAAGATAGAAATACAAGCCTGACTTACCTCAGAGAAATACCCCAAAGGAATAGGCAGCCCCCCACATATAATGACTGTTAGCAAGATGAAAAGACAAACGTAGGAATGAAATAGATTCAGCAAAGTGAGGCCCGATATTCTAGACAGAGCGAGGATAGCAAAGAGAACTATGCAGTCTACAAAAAACCCTAAAACGAAAACCACGCAAAGGGGCAAAAAGACCCACCGTGCCGAACTAACAGCACGGCGGTGCACCCCTTTGCTTCTCAGAGCTTCCAGCAAAAGTTAATAGCAAGCTGGACAGAAAAAACAGAAAACAAACTAGAAGCACTTATCTAGCAGAGCAGCAGGCCCAAGGAAAGATGCAGTAGCTCAGATCCAACACTGGAACATTGACAAGGAGCAAGGAAGACAGACTCAGGTGGAGCTAAATAGCAAGGCAGCCAACGAGCTCACCAAAACACCTGAGGGAGGAAGCCCAGAGACTGCAATACCACTTGTGACCACAGAAGTGAACTCAGCCACAGAATTCACAACAGAGAACAAAGGGAGAGCAGTATTCTTGAGCCCGATCGAGCGAAGCATAGTGAGGAGGAACTTGTGATCCATAGTGTTGAATGCTTCAGAGAGATCCAGGAGAATCAGCAAGGAGCAATGACCATTAGATTTAGTTGTTAGTAGACCGTCACAGAGTTTAGTAAAGGAAGTTTCAATAGATTGTAAAGGGTCAAGGAGAGTTTCATCTGAGAGATAGTGGATTAGACGGGAGTGGACCAAACATTCCAGAAGTTTAAAAATAAAGGGGAGATTAGAGACAGGTATGTAGTTAGCAGAGCAGTTCTGGTCAAGGAATGTTTTTTTTTTAAGTAATGGATGAATGCTGGCATTCTTGAAAGAGGAGGCAAAGATAGCAGATGACAGAGGTTAAATATTTTAGTTAGGAAAGTAGGGGAAAGGGACTGAAGGAGATGTGAGGGAATAGGGTCACTGGTTCAGATGGTAGGGTGAGAAGATGCAAGGAGTCGGGTAACCTCTTCTTCAAAGACAGAAAATGAGCTAGATGAAGTGTAAGAGGAAAAAGAATGCATGATATTAGGGGATTGGGAGAGCATTTTCAGTCAGATATGGTCGATTTTTCCTTTGAAACAATTGGCCAGATCATCAGCACTGAGGTAGGTTGTTGAGGCCTGAACTCTTGGACTGAGGACTAAATGATGTGTCAAAGAGTTGTTTAGGATTGTGAGATAGTAAGGTAATGATGGTGTTGAAGTGGGCTTGTTTGGAGAAGTGAAGGGCAGAGTTGTAAGTTTTAAGTATAAACTTATAATGGAATGAAATCTTTAGGCAGATTGGCATTTCTATACAGACGTTCAGTGCACCTGAAGCACCACTGGAGTAAACATGTTTGCAACGTGGGCCAGGCTTGTCGCCATCTGTGCCAGGTTGTTCTATGCATAGGAGGTGCAACTTCATACAGTGCACTTTGCAGTGTTTCATTATAATCTTTCAGAGCACAGTCAGAACATGAGAGGGAGGATATTGGGGCCAATGAGGAGTGTAAATTCTTCACAAGCTTTTGGGTAATAACGGCACATATATTCCTATAAGTGTGATAAGTGGGGGTTTCCTGAGTGGGGTGATAAGTCTTGATAGAGAATAAAGAAAGTTGTGGTCAGACAGCGGGAGATGGGAGTTAGTAAAATTATGCACTCAGCAGAGCCAGTTCAGGTCCAGCATATTCTTGTCTTCATGCATAGGAGAGTTGTGAAAGACTATGAAAGGCCGAGAGAGGAAGTTAGAGATAAAAGATGAGCTGCAGATGGTGAGAGGAGATCATCAATAGGGATGTTGAAGTCCCCCATGAGAAAGTGGAGATATCACAGGATAAAAAATGTGTGGACGCCAGGTGGAAAAGTGATTGATGAACTGACAGGAAGGGCCAGTAGGGACGATACACAACCTCCACTCGCAGGGCAAATGGCAGGTAGAGTCTGACAGTGAGGGCCTCAAATAAAGGGAAGAAAAGTGAGGGTACTGGAAGCATGACTTGAAAAGTACATTCTTTTGATAGGAGAATAGCCAACGCCTCCACTGTGTCTGCTCTCTGGTCTGGAAGTATGAGAAAAATGTAGGCCACTATACAAGAGAGCAGCAGCAGTGGGGGTGCCCAAGTGCTAGATCCAGGTTTCAGTAAGAGCCAGAAGGTTAAGGGAGTTTGAAAGGAAAAAGTCATGGATGTAAGTGAAATTGTCACCTGCTGACCATGAGTTCCAGAGGGCACAGTTAACAGGTATAGAAGTATAGAAGGCATGCAAGGGACATTAATGAGATTTTCATGGTTTCTGAGTGTAGTAGGGAAGGAGTTAAAGTTACTATTACCAGATGGGCCTGGGTTTGGGAAGATATGTCATGCGAGTAGGAGGAGAAGAATAGAGAATGAGCAGATGGTTAAGTGATTTTTTAGCGCGTCTCTTGTGTTGCATGTTGATAGTAAATGGTTGGGTTTAGAAATATTGGCAAAGTGTTTTATAATGGTTTACAGTAAGCGGTTTCTTGTAGAAACTTGATTCCAGCTCACCCAGTTGCTCTATGCTCATCCACCTGGGGATCAGACACCAGCCTCGCCCTGGCCCCACATCAAGGAAAATAGAAAAAATTTGAGTTCGGCTCATGAGTAAGACTGCCTAGTGCAGTAGAAACGCGTCGACTGGGTCATGTTGACTATGTAAATTTTTCTTTTGTATGCACTATATTTTCTTTTGAAAAAGAAAAAGAAAATCCAGTCCTGTTGAGCTGGACTCCAATTTTTTCTATTTTCCAAGAGGTTTCTTGACACTAAGCCTTTGACTATTTGATACACAGCAGGCTTCCTAAAGTTTTCGAGTTAATATGTTTTTCTCTATTGCTAGGGGCCAGAACAATGGGAACCTAACCGATCCCGAGAATGAGGTTCCGACTAGCCCTGTCTGAACTGAGTGAAAGTTGAGCAGGGGCACCTCCACTCCATACACTCTCCAAGGGACAGACATAGCAGGGCACTGTATGGAGTGGAGGTGACTCTATTCGACTTTCAGAGCCCTATCCTCAGGATCGGTCTGGGATTCAGCAAAAGATATAAGTGATCAGTAAGTTTTCCCTAGTCCTATAAATAGAGGATGATTTAGAACTTTGGTAATTCCCTTTTACATAACTTACATTTGAGCAGGTTTTGTTTTTGTCATTGAATTGCATCATTACATGACATACAGGGGAGGTCCACTTTTGATTTTTTTGATTTTGATTTTTTGATTTTTTGTTTGAAGACTCCTCGGGAAAAAAAAGTTGGTGATAGGGTGTCTCAGTGCTATGACCCGAAAGATCAGCTTAAATATGCATGGAAACTTGGCAGCAAATGTTTAATTCTTCTCTATTTCCACCAGAGGAGAAACTACAGTAATTATCACATATCAGGTAAAATTATTGGACTGACTATTTAATGCATGGGAATACGGAGTCCTCCAGATCACTAGACTCATCTATCCATCTGTTTCAGCTAATTGATTGATTTTTTTCAAATAAGAAACCACTACATCCACTATTACCTTAGAGTGCTCTTATACTACATTACCAGACAACCATTTTTAACCGTGCTTGCAGCTATTTGGCTTTGCCATGTTTTGTGGTTATACTCATCTAACTGGAAATTATAGTATCCAGATATTTTTCAATGCACAGTAGTTGGTTTGGAGGTTTGTTAGGCAACGGTCTAAAGAATCCCTTAACAATGTTATTTATTTTATTTATTTAATGGCTTTTGGCTCGATCTCAAGCCATGGTGACTTAATAGATGAACACTGTTTGAAAATTGATCTTATGCAGCGTAGATTGGTCCACCAAGGTCTTCTCTGCCATTATCTTGATAGTATTAAGCCATCGGGCTGCTGGTCTTCCTCTTCGCCTTGTTTCTTGTATTCTTCCAACCATGATATCCTTCTCTAGTGATTGCTGTCTTTGTATGATGTTCCAAAGTAGGCAAGTCGTAACTTGGTGATCCTTGTTTCGAGTCACATGTCTGGCTTAATTTGTTCCAAAATTGATTTGTTTGATCATCTTGCCCACCATGGTATTGATAACATCCTTCTACAGCAACACATTTTAAAGGCATCGTACTCGTTTCTTCTTCTGTCTTGTTTCCTTATCATCCATGTTTCACATCCATATGTTACAAGAGAAAAGACCAAACTATGTACAAGACATAAAGGACCTCCAACACATGTTTGAGACATGTAAAATCAGTAATGATACAGTATGAAATGTCTTTGAGATTTCTCACCTTCCACACTTGTCCCTCACCTTCACGTCCAGGTAGATAGTAGGAACCAAATAACTTAGATGTTCTAAATTTTGCTTATAAGAAAAGGAGATAAAGTTTTGCATTAAATGATTCAATGACCTTTACAAAGAGACAGGGGAGGACGTTTCTACTGAGCCCCTATGTTCCAAGCTAGACATTTCCATAAAAACAGATGTGTTCCACATACCATAAATCTCAATGAATCTTGAAGCCTCTGCAATAATGAGAGTGACCTTAAAGAAATAATGGAAATGGGGGTAAAGTTGTCATTACGAGAAAAGCTTCCATCTACTGAAATATGACAGATTTTATTAAAAAATGGGTAATACTACAAGAATAAAAAAGAAAGAAAGTCTCTTAGGGATTTCACAAAAAAAAAGAACTTAGCTTGGTTTTGCATTTTTTTACGTGGTGTCCTACAGATTATATTGAAGTGTCAGTGCCATGTTCTTTGTTTATTGACTTTTGCAATGTTATTGGCGTATTATTTTATGTCATCACATTTTATATGTAATGCTACTTTTTGTTATGAGATTATGTGAATTTAGACAGACAGAATGACATATGGCCTTCAGCAAGACATGAAATAGAAAAAAATTAAAGGGGAGCTTTACTATTCCCTGGGAACCCACCTGTAGTCTGCAGGGGAAATGAAAGTGAAAAAAAAAAACCAAAGCATTCTGCTTTAACTCATGGTAAGGTCTCCTTTACTGGACCCTCATCTGTAACCCAAAATAGCTACAAAGATCATCTATTGCTCTTGAGGACCCAATAATATAATACATTACAAAGACGACTCATTGTGAATTTAAGTAATTCTTTTTTTCTCCTTACGATGGCAATGGAAGTGTAATACTCGTCCTCTCGTGCTACAACTGATATCAGAGGTCCTTATCAAAGGACTCTTGAAAAGATCTGGTTGGAAAAAATGCCCACAGATATACGGCAGTACCGAAAGGAACAAGATGGGGTGAGAGTGATGGTAGCTCTCACCTGGAGGGGTTGTGTAAGGACAAAACCTGTGGTTGGAGGAGAGTATCACCCAGATAACAGTTTTGCAAAGTGAAAATTATCACAATGTGTGGGCTGCACTCATGAAAAGTTTGAGGTCCGAAGAGTATAAGCAAGTTTTTTTATTCACGCCAACGCGTTTCAGCTATGCCTTTCTCATGGTAAAAAATATATATACGATCCCTCGTTACTTAAGAGAAATGTGCAAAGAAGACAATCTGTTGAAAAGAACCAAAACCCAATTACCCTTGGGTGAAGCTGCACCTCCTATACATAAAACAACTCAGCACAGGCGGCAACAACCATGGCACACGCTGCAAACACGTTTCCTGCTGCGGTGCTCCAGGTGCGCCGAACGTCTGTGGAGAAAATCTAATCTACCCAAAGATTTCATCTATTATAAGTTCATGCTAAAAACATACAACTCTGCCCTTCACCTCTCCAAACAAACCTATTTCAACACCCTCATCACCTCACTGTCCAATAACCCTAAACGTCTCTTTGACACTTTCCAGTCCCTACTCATCCCAAGAGTGCAGGCCCCAACCACAGATCTCCGCGCTGATGATCTGGCCAATTACTTCAAAGAAAAAATTGACCACATTCGACAGGAAATAATCTCCCAATCTCCTCATACCATGCACTGTCCTTCCTCCCCTACTGCATCTAGTTCACTCTCTGATTTTGAACCAGTTACAGAAGAAGAAGTAATCAGGCTCCTTGCATCTTCTCGCCCAACCACTTGCACCAGTGACCCCATTCCGTCACACCTCCTCCAGTCCCTTTCCCCAGCTGTCACCTCTCACCTAACAAAAATATTCAACCTTTCTCTCACATCCGGTATTTTTCCATCCAAGCATGCCATCATACATCCATTACTTAAAAAACCATCCCTCGATTAAAACTGTGCCGCTAATTATAGACCTGTCTCTAATCTTCCCTTCATCTCTAAACTCCTCGAACGCCTGGTCCACTCCCGTCTTACCCGCTATCTCTCAGATAACTCTCTTCTTGACCCTCTTCAATCTGGTTTCCACTTTGTACACTCTACTGAAACTGCCCTCACTAAAGTCTCTAATGACCTACTAACAGCTAAATCTAATGGTCACTACTCCATGCTAATTCTCTTGGATCTCTCCCCAGCATTCGACACTGTGGATCATCAGCTCCTCCTCACTATGCTCCGCTCCATCGGCCTCAAGGACACCGTTCTCTCCTGGTTCTCCTCCTATCTCTCTGACCGATCCTTCACTGTATGTTTTGCTGGTTCCAACTCCTCTCACCTTCCCCTTACTGCTGGGGTTCCTCAAGGATCAGTCCTAGGCCCCCTCCTTTTCTCTTTGTATACTGCCCCTATTGGACAAACAATCAGTAGATTTGGTTTCCAGTACCATCTCTATGCTGATGACACCCAATTATACACTTCTTCTCCTCTTATCACGCCAACCTTTTTAGTAAACACCAGTGATTGTCTTACCGCTGTCTCTAACATCATGTCCTCCCTCTATCTGAAACTGAACCTGTCAAAAACTGAACTCCTCGTGTTCTCTCCCTCTATTAACCTACCTTTGCCTGACATTGCCATCTCCGTGTGCGGGTCCATCATTACTCCAAAGCAACATGCCCGCTGCCTTGGGGTCATACTTGATTCTGACCTTTCATTCACCCACCACATTCGATCACTGGCTCGCTCTTCTTATCTGCATCTCAAAAACATTTCTAGAATTCGCCTTTTTCTTACTTTCGACTCTGCAAAAACTCTTACTGTTTCACTTATTCATTCTCGTCTGGACTATTGTAACTCTCTACTAATCGGCCTCCCTCTTACCAAACTTTCCCCGCTCCAATCTGTCCTGAATGCTGCTGCCAGGATCATATTCCTCACCAACCGTTACACCGATGCCTCTACCTTGTGCCAGTCATTACACTGGTTACCCATCCACTCAAGAATCAAGTACAAAACTACTACCCTCATCCACAAAGCACTCCATGGCTCGGCACCACCCTACATCTCCTCTCTGGTCTCAGTCTACCACCCTATCCGTGCCGTCCGCTCCGCTAATGACCTCAGGTTAGCATCCTCAATAATCAGAACCTCCCATTCCCGTCTCCAAAACTTTACACGTGCTGCGCTGATTCTTTGGAATGCACTACCTAGGTTAATACAATTAATCCCCAATCCCCACAGTTTTAAGCGTGCCCTAAAAACTCATTTGTTCAGATTGGCCTACCACATCAACGCATTAACCTAACTATCCCTGTGTGGCCCATTAAAAAAAAAAAAACATAATCAGGTTCCTCGCAACATGTTCTCATACACTTTATGCAGTTATTAGCCCTCTGTGTCTGTACTGCTACATACTTAGGCAGTTAACTGGTTCATGCAGCTTTACATGAACATCCGAGCCTTACACTATAGCTGGTCCGAATAACTAAAGCAATTGTTACCATCCACCTCTCGTGTCTTCCCTTTTCCTCATAGTTTGTAAGCTTGCGAGCAGGGCCCTCATTCCTCTTGGTATCTATTTTGAACTGTGATTTCTGTTATGCTGTAATGTCTATTGTCTGTACAAGTCCCCTCTATAATTTGTAAAGCGCTGCAGAATATGTTGGCGCTATATAAATAAAATTATTATTATTATTAAACAGATTTGATTTGCTTTGTCCTTGATTTTTTCTTTTCGATCTCCTGATTCAAACTTTAAAGTGTTATTCCAAAGCAAGTAAATTATCTCCTATAATTGAGTATCCCTTAATTTGATGATAATCCTCTGTAGTGATGGTACATACGGAACTTTTATAAGATAGAGATTCATTGATCTATTTCATTCATAGTCTATGGGGTGACAGTAAATTGCAGGGTAATGATATTGAACTTATTTCTGGCAGTCCAATAGATAATGAATTCAGAGGAAGTGATGCATTTGCATCTCCACTCGATTCAAGACTGGACTCAAGTTCCATAGCACCATTCTTGTGATTGCCAGGGTTCCCAGCTGTGGAACTCCCAGAAATCATGAAGTTACCCCTGCACTGTTTATTAGGGGGAGGGGGGGTGGTAACAACCCTTTAACTGTCCAAAAGCATACAACTGAGTGAAAAAGTTTGGTCTGAAATTGGCTCCAATATATGTGAGCGTCTTAGGCTACTTTCACACTTGCGTCGTGCACTGCACGTCGCTATGCGACGTTGCGGCGCACCGATGCAAGCAGTAAAAGCGCCGCACAACGGGGGCAGCGGATGCATTTTTCCAGCGCATCCGCTGCCCCATTGTGAGGTGCGGGGAGGTGGGGGTCGAGTTCTGGCCGCGTATGCGCGGCCGGAAATGGCGGACACAGCGCAGCAAAAAACGTTACATGTAACGTTTTTTGCTGCCGACGGTTCGCCACAACACGACGCAACCGTCACACGACGGTTGCGACGTATGTCAATGCGTCGCAATGCGTCGCTAATGTTAGTCTATGGGGAAAAACGCATCCTGCAGACAACTTTGCAGGATGCGTTTTTTTCCCCTAAACGACGCATTGCGACGTATTCAAAACGACGCTAATGTGAAAGTAGCCTAACAGAGAGAAATTCAATTATTTTACTAATTGCAGAGAAAAAGTGATGTGAAATAGTCCATTCTACATATAGTGCTGCAGAATATATCAGGATAGATCATGATGATAGTGGTATCCCAACTCTATTTCAACCAGACCTCAAAGCGGTGTTCACCAGCACCGGACTCCTTGGTTCGAATCCCACCAAGGACAACATCTGCAAAGAGTTTGCATGTTCTCCCCATGTTTGTGTGGGTTTCCTCCGGGTACTCCGGTTTCCTCCCACATTCTAAAGACATACTGATAGGGAATTTAGATTGTGAGCCCCAACGGGGACAGTGATGATAATGTGTGCAAACTGTAAAGCGCTGCGCAATATGTCAGCGCTATATAAAAACTAAAGATTATTATTATTATCACGTATACTGTAGATACACTATGACCTGTCAAAAGATGATGGACCTGGTATAGACTTTTCAACAACTTCATAAAATTGATAGTAGGTAAAACTCAAATGTTAAAAAAAATAGAAATCTGCAGTAACATACATTGTGGAATTATCATATGAGACAAAGCGTTTGTACACTAATTTAACATTGATAGGACAGGTCATCAATGACTTATCATTGTGGATGCAATTCCTGGCACACGCGCCATTCAGCTATTCTCGGTGCCGGATGGAAGTGTCCAGTAATGAAGCTTCTCCATCAACTGGTAGTGACCGTGTGGGGGTGTTCTATCTAGGTCAGGAGAAGGACATAGGAGACTGTTTCTGCTGCTTCGGATCGAAGGTCAAGGTTGCAATCAATCAGTGGTCTATTATTTAATGCAAAGTTCACGTGAGGCCCCTACCGGAAGTGGAGACACGGGGGCACAGACAGCAAGGCAAAAGTGCAGCGGTGGGGGGGTGGGAATCAGTAGATGAGCTGGGATGTATACTTCATCTATAAACACCATAATGGCAGCAGATAGGGGGATTTTAGAAGCAGGAGATCATCGAGCTGGCTTGATATGACAATTCATATCGACGGCTCACCAAAGGACATAAATTCAAAAAACATACCAGAAAAAGAAACAGCCTTACCATCTCCAAGTCAGATTACAAATTCACTACCAAGATGCAGCAGACCCCCATGATAAAGGCAGGGGCAGCACAGGTGACACTGTATCACACGTACCTGTCTGACTGGCATACTGTGCAAGCCTCATTTGTGCACATTTTTTTACTAGGCAGCGACCCTATCCATGAATATTTTGCACCTGTGCTACCCCTGTCTTTATCATGATGTCTGCGGCATCCTGGTGCTGGTAAGGTTGCTTCTTTTTCTGGTATGGCTTTTTTTGGCCAATTCATATCAGCAAGAAATATTTGACAAAAGTTTGTGTAAAATTTCACTTTGAAAAAATAATGACGATATTAACAATAATAAAGTGACAAAAGCCTGCACATCCCAAAGGTTTAAGTGATTTGTTGCTGATAAGAATAAGTTCCAAAAAAATGAACATGAGGTTTAGTGATGAGCGATTTTACTCGTTGCTCGGGTTTTCCAGAGCATGCTCAGGTGACCTCCAAGTATTTATGACGGCTCGGACATTTAGTTTTCATTGGAGCAGCTGAATGATTTACAGCTACTTGCCAGGCTGAGTACATGTGGGGGTTGCCTGGTTGCTAGGGAATCCCCACATGTAATCAAGCTGTCTAGTAGCTGTAAATCATTCAGCTGAGGTGATGAAAACTAAATCTCCGAGCAGTCATAAATACTCGGAGGTCACCCGAGCTTGCAACGAGTACCCTTGCTCATCACTAATGAGGTTCTTAGTATATTGGAACTGTATAAGCCCAGTTGCTACATTACAACAACCTCACATGAATTTTTGGGAAAAAATCCAATGTTTTTGTAGCATTCTTCTTGGCAGAATTTTTGTGTGGTGGACTAATACATTACAGTTTATTTTTGTTAGTGGCGACTTTTCACACTTTCAGGGTATTATCCCACATGACTGAAATGTTTTGTATTTTGGTGCAGGTAGATTTCACACTATGCAATGCAAAAAGGTGAACGCCACAGCGAAAATCTGAAAAAAGAATTTACATGTTGCCGATTTAAACATCCATAGCACAGAAAATTGTGAGCAAATAAATCATTGCGGCGTGGATCAGATTTTTCCTGCCACTGTAATTTGCTGCTGATTTTCTCTCAAACAAAATCAGACGTCAGGAAAAAACAAATCAATTTTGGTCAGTCAAGGATCATCAAGCTACGACTTGCCTACTTTGGACACATCGTAAGAAGAAAGCGATCACTGGAGAAGGACATCATTGTCAGAAGATTAGAAGGAACAAGGATGAAGTGGAAGACCAGTGTTATGAAAGGCAATTCAGTACCACAATGGACATAGCGGTCAGAGCACATACAGTGATCTGACAATAACCCAAAATCATAGAACGAGCTCTGAGACGTGGGAACTCTGCAGACCGCAATCCCTAATCCTCTCCAAACAACACTAGAGGCAGCCGTGGATTGGGCCTAACTCTGCCTATGCAACTCGGCACAGCCTGAGAAACTAACTAGCCTGAAGATAGAAAATAAGCCTACCTTGCCTCAGAGAAATACCCCAAAGGAAAAGGCAGCCCCCCACATATAATGACTGTGAGTTAAGATGAAAAGACAAACGTAGAGATGAAATAGATTCAGCAAAGTGAGGCCCGACTTTCTTAACAGAGCGAGGATAGAAAAGGCAACTTTGCGGTCTACACAAAACCCTAAAGAAAACCACGCAAAGGGGGCAAAAAGACCCTCCGTACCGAACTAACGGCACGGAGGTACACCCTTTGCGTCCCAGAGCTTCCAGCAAAAAATTAGACAAGCTGGACAGAAAAAATAGCAAACAAATAGCAAAGAAGAACTTAGCTATGCAGAGCAGCAGGCCACAGGAATGATCCAGGGAAAAGCAAGTCCAACACTGGAACATTGACAGGAAGCCAGGATCAAAGCATTAGGTGGAGTTAAGTAGAGAAGCACCTAACGACCTCACCAGATCACCTGAGGGAGGAAACTCAGAAGCCGCAGTACCACTTCCCTCCACCAACAGAAGCTCACAGGGAGAATCAGCCGAAGTACCACTTGTGACCACAGGAGGGAGCTCTGCCACAGAATTCACAACAAACCAGCCACCTGATGGCTTGATACGATCAAGATAATGGTGGAGAGGACCTTAGTGGACCCATCTAGGTATGCACGAGATCGAACATCCATCAAGTTACCATGGCTTAAGGCCGTTTAAACAATAAAAATGATTTTTCTAGTGCACAAGAACTGTGATAGAACATGTAAGTGAAAAGACTGAATGAGGCCAACGTCAGCAAAATGTGAACAAAACCTAAATTACTTTATAGGGATCCTTTGGCTTCAGCTGTGCAACGACTTTAACTGCGAAATAGGTAGCGTAGCCAAAGATTGCTGTTTGCTGCTACTACATCACAAGACTATCAGGACACTGGACCAGCTACCACGTCAGTAGCCCATCCCTACAAACCTCCTATTATCAGCCAGCATCTACGGAGCCTCTTCTGATTAGTGGGCCTGGCACATTGTCATGCATGGTTCTCTCCACGGAGCATACTATTGAAAAGAGGCAATGGTGTCTGCTGAACCAGAGTCCGATAAACCTTTTTGCTAAAAGCTAATGGTAGCATAAAGCAAGTGACTAGGGTCAGATCCAAATTGCGAAAAGTCGGTTGAATTTTTTGCAACTTGCTTGTCGTGGTCATGGAACATTACTGGTTGCAACAAAACCCCATTTACTTGTAGCAGCCGCATACAACGGATTTTGGTATCAAGGCCAAAGTTGCAGAGAAACCCCCAATAAAATTTAGCATAAAATTATATTAATTATATTAAATATTGCTTTTAGCATTATTACAGGGGTATATTCTAAGTACAGAACTGTACGACTAATAGTGCAGATACAAAAAACAGACTAAACAAAATAAAAATGATGATAGTTATGATTTGTATCATTCATTTTTGTATTTTTACTATTCATATTATTATTATTAGCTGTTATGGTATCATGTTATCGTTTCAGCTTCAATTTTTTTTTTCCTTTTTTATTTTACCAGCAAACCACAAAGTATCCATACAATATTTCCCCAACATCTGACTCCTGAAACATCAACTATCCGTAATGGTTAATTAAATGGGAAGTACAGGTTAAAAAGAAGAATTGAAATAATAAATCCACCTTTCCTTCGTCGCTATTTAACACCATAAAGTCTACTTAGTGGGACATATGGAATAATGATTTGACGTTAAACTTCATTTTAAACGCTTTTTTTTTTTTTTGCTTTTTTTCTGCCCCTGTAAATTTCATTTGAATAAAACCTCATTACTCATAGTCCAAAGAAGTTCATTAGTGGAAGATCACTTTGGAAAGAATTCAACTAACCAGCCTTTCTTCTCAGCAGTGAATGACATTATCTACTTCCTAGTTATTTAAGCCTTAAAATAAAAGATGTAAAACGCTACTGTGACATCTTAAGATCATTGATAAGGCAGGTCTTGCATGCACAAAAAAAAAAAAATAATAATAATAAAAAAAAATGCCCAGCTGGTCTAGAGATAAAACGGATTGATAATTAGTTGCAAAATGTAACATTTCATCAGGAAGATTTTGAATAATCCAATTTATCTTTGTCGGATATGCAGCACATATTTTTTCTTTGGAGACTCTTTGTTCTTTAACATAATATTATAACTTCTGCCTCCTAATTAAAGCGGCAGTCAGCTGGACCTGCCTTGATGTCCCGCTGCAGTTCGTAGAATAGCTGTACTGCGGAGTGTAAGGTATCTGCCCTAAGCCACATGCCATCACTGACTACTGCGGTGCCTGCTGCCTGCATCCCGTCCTACTGAGGCTGTAACTAGTTTGATATTGATGAGATCAAAGATAGTCAGTTTGAAGGGAGGGGGCATCACTCTGCTGGTTAGTCTGAATGATTGAGGCCAGTGTATAGCAGCTGGGACCAGAATTTCCTCTGCTCTCTCAAAGTAGAAAGCCGCCCACCAGTGTGAACTCCTACTGGCTTTGGTTTCTAATTAACTGCTAAAAATGTATTGTCCCCCCTTATGCAGGCTAAATCGAGTGGAGATTAGCCGGTAGTAAACTTCTATGTCCCTTTTGTCGCAGTCCCCCAACCTTGTGATTCCCTTGTGAAACAAAGTGCCGATGTTTGCAAACTTTAAATGGACGTTTACTCGAAGAAAAAAAAAAAAAGTTCTGAGAAATAGTTACCGATGGAGTTTATGGGCTGAGAGGTCTCATAGTCTTTCATTCGTTGGCGCAATCAAATGCGTGAAAAGTTCATGATACGGTAAAATAACGACTACTGATCAAATGATGGGAAATGCCTAATTGGAAAAGAAGCCTTAATTCACCGAGGGAATCAATTTGTCTTTATCTAGTAGCAGTTGCTCATTTAAAACTTTTTTCTTTTAAATGTTTTTTGTTTTTTTGTTTAGCGATGACAAACAAGATGGTGTTAAAAGGAACGGGGCATCAGAAAATGACCTAATTTTTAAATCAGATGTATCGCAGGCGCTGCTTGTTGCTCTGGTCTCTCATTCAGGTCTGGCCGCTGGGTTTGCTGCTTAGCACAGACGTTGGGCCCCAGCACCTTGCTCAGGCTCCTGTTATATGTGTGGTTACTGCTGGCTCTCCAGCTAAAGTCTATGGTAACCAGTGGTATTCAGAGGCAGCCCCACTCTCTGGAGTCTAAGTCCAGAAATCACCTTACTGAGCATGTCCGTGATGTGGCCTTGTCATTGGTGCTCGGATGCTCTCTGCTCTGGTGATGTGGCAGCTCCGGATTGGCCCACGGGCAATGCCCCGTCCGACTGGGTGTGTTTGGGGTGGAGCCTGGCGCATAATGGTTTTTCAGCGAAGCACACAGGTGTGCTAGCGTCACTTGTGTTTGGTGTGTGAGTGGGTGGTTGCGCTACCGCTCTGTCTGTGCATTTTGTGTGTTTGCACCATATCAGCTACCAGTGGGATGTCAGTGATTTGTGTCAACACATGTTCAGGGATAGCCCCGTGCCATTAGAATCTGGCACCTCTGGAGAGGAGGTTTGCAGCATGTTCTTGCTGACTGTGAGTTGTTGCTGTCCATTTCCCATCCCGTGTGTATGCTATACTTCCCAGTGGGGTTAACTGGGTATTGCACCACAGAGCAAGTTCTACCCACGTGTTTTTTAGCAGTGGTTCTATCGGGGTATTACACACTACCTATTGCCCCTGAACCCCTCGGTGGTTAGCTGAGCTGGTACTTACTGTCCCTGTACCCCTCGGTGGTTAGCAGAGCTGGTACTAACCTTCCCTGTAACCCTTGGTGGTTAGCTGAGCTGGCACTTACCTTCCCTGTACCCCTCGGTGGTTAGCTGAGCTGGTATTTTGGTATTTACTGTCCCTGTACCCCTCAGTGGTTAGCTGAGCTGATACTAACCTTTCCTGTACCCCTCGGTGGTTAGCTGAGCTTGTACTTACCTTCCCTGTACCCCTCGGTGGTTAGCTGAGCTGGTACTTTTTTTTTAATCAGATATTTTTATTAAACCATCAAAATTGTGCATAAACAATAAAAGGAATAGTTTGTTTTCAGCAATATACAAATACACAATACTTTTTTTTGTTAGAAAACTTATTTAGTCCCAAACCAAACTCCCACCTCCCTTCCCCCCACCCACTAGAGACCTGTCAAGAGTCATCCCCCACTAAATTATCACATACAAAAGTACAAGAAGAGGAAGATGACTTGTCAAAAAATATTTCCATAGGGGCAAAAGGTCTTCAGGTCACATTGATTCGAGCCACGGGCTCCACAACCTGTCAAAGAGGTCCATCTTGTTCCTCCTAACGTAGATACTCTTCTCCAAAGCAATGATATGGTCCACTTGCTTCATAAAGTCTCTCCTTGTTGGTGGCTCTTCCCTAATCCAGAATTTGGCGATCAACTTTCGCGCAATAAATAACAGTCTAGCTATAACCGTTTTATACAGCTTATCAGTTATTACCTCCTCCACATAGCCCAAAACACATACCAGAGGATCCCGAGGCACATTACAACTATATGCCAAACCCACTTTATTCAACACCACCACCCAAAAGGAGGACAGCCTGGGGCACTGCCACAACATATGAAGGATGCCCGCTTCGGACTGCGAGCATCTAGGGCATTCTGAATTAGGCCTTAATCCGGCTTTAAATAACATGTCTGGGGTTCTGTAAGCCCTATGAATGACAAATAATTGTGACAGCCTACCAGGCTCACTCATTGATATCTTGGGCACATAATCCAATACTGATTCCCATCGGTCATCATCAATCGCCCCCAGGTCAGCCTCCCATTTCGCCCTTGCTCTAATAGGGTGCTCCGCCAGAAAAGAAAATAGAAGGAATTCATATATTCCCGAAATCACCCCCTTCGTGCCTCCCCCTTCAAGGATAAAATCCAGCATAAGATCCACCTGGATTTCAACAGGCCCTCTCTTACACTGTGCCCGGTACGCATGAGAAAGACGACGGTATTGGTACATCTCAGACTCCGGGAGTAAAAATTCTTCCTGCAATATCTCAAAGTCTCTAATTCTACCCTGATGTAAAATCTGGCCCATCCGAGAGATGCCTGCCTCCCTCCAAATATGAAATCCCTCCATCTGTCTAAACTCCTGTAGGACACAGTTGTTCCAAATGGGTGAGAATCTAGTGAGTGCCCGTACACCCCTAATTCCTTTAACTTTATCCCACACCTTGTGAATGAGCCTTACAGTGCAAAATTTAGAACCTTTCTCACGGAAATGTCCCCCCTCTAGGCCCTCACTCAACACCTTTGTCCCAATCAATGATCTCAGGCTGCAAGGTGCCCGCATCCCACCTGACCCCTCTCCCCATCCCTTGAAATGCTGACACTGTGAGGCCAAAAAATACAACCACGGATTGGGCAATGCCACCCCTCCCTCCGTCTTTGGTCTCTGTAGGGTTTCCTGTTTAAATCTGGGGCTCTTCCCACCCCAGATCAGCTCACCAAACAAAGATCTAATCCTCCGAAACCTATTCTGCGATATCCATATAGGGGAATTGTGCAACACATAGAGTAACTGCGGCATCACAATCATCTTTATCAGGTTTATCCTACCAATTACCGATAAGTGTAGCTTTTTCCACGCCTGGACCTTGGTACGTATCTTACGCAGAAGAGGTGCCAAATTCAGTTCCTCAAAGCTAGTCAGAGGGAGTGCGATCTGAATCCCCAAGTACTTAAATTTCTCAACTAGCCTCAACCTTGTGACAGAGTCCCCCCCATCACCGTCCCCACTATCCCCATCTATCAACATCATATTCGATTTGTCCCAATTGATCCTTAAGCCCGAATAACTCCCGAATTCCTCAATAATGGCCTCCGTCTTTACCAAGGTCCCCTCGGAATCCTCCAAGAAGAGCAGGATATCATCAGCGTATAACGCTACTTTTTCTTCCGCCTCCCCGTACATAAAACCCTTCACCTCCCGGGACCCTCTGATCTTTGCGGCAAGGGGTTCCACCGCCAAGGCGAAGAGCAGCGGGGACAGAGGGCAGCCCTGTCTAGTACCTCTAGATAAAGAGAAAGTCTCAGAGAGAGCGTCATTCACTCTAATTTTGGCCACCGGAGAAGAGTACAATAGCCGCACCCATGAGATAAATTTAGGTCCAAACCCCATTCGTTCCAGTACTGACCACAAATAACTCCACTCCACGCAATCAAAAGCCTTATGAGCGTCCAAGGATACCACAACCCGTTTGCCAACATTGTCAGAAGGGATTTGCAAATTTAAAAATAACCTTCTCAGATTAAGTGCCGTTGATTTATTGGGCATAAAGCCTGACTGATCCGGGTGAACCAGTCTGTCAATCACCCTAGATAACCTGTTTGCCAGAGCTTTTGCCAGTATCTTAATGTCAGCCGTCAAAAGTGAGATTGGTCTATAGGATTCTGGTAATTGTGGGTCCTTGTCGGCCTTAGGGATAACGACCACGATAGCCTCTCTCATTGAAACAGGTAACTCCCCTCTTTCCAATGACCTATTATACACCTCCGACAGTTTGGCCAACAAAGTTTCTTTCAATACCTTGTACATCTCAGCTGGAATACCATCCGCCCCCGGAGCCCTACCCCCAGCAACCCCCGCCAAAGCGGCCCCCAATTCTTCCTCCCCAATCGGCTCCTCCAACAACTCACAGTCTTCTTTGCTCAACCTAGGCAGGTCAATCCCCTCCAAGTAGCCCGTCATGTCCTCAGCCCCCCTGTCCACACTTGAAGTATATAGCTTATTGTAGAATTTCCTAAACACTTCCAAAATCTGCTCCCCCTGAGTAACCAATATTCCATCTTCCCTCCTAATGGAGTAGACATGAGAGGAGTCCCTCTGTGCAGACGCCACTACCGAAAGTAAATGCCCCACCTTTTCCCCCTCTGAATAGAAAGACGCTTTTTGAAAGGCCCGCAATCTCTCCGCCCTTCTCAAATATAATTGATTGACCTCCTCTTGGGCCTTCCTCATCCGACTCTGAGACTCCTTAGTACAATGGGCCCCCAATGCTGCCTCAGCTGCCTTCAGTTCTTCCAGAATAGCTTGATCCTGTACTCTAGTCCTAGTCTTGTGTCGTGAAATGTCACGAAACAGAATCCCCCTTAAATACGCCTTCATGGTGTCCCATACTACGTGGCATTCCGCACTCCCGTCATTAATCCTAAAAAACTCCTCTATTTCAGCCCCCACCCTTTCCATGTCCAAGAGTTGTAACCAGGAGGGGTGAACCTTCCATCCCATCTTCCGTGAACCAACCTGTTCAGATAATTTTAATGAGACCCGAACTGGACTATGATCTGATAGAATCCTGGGATTATATTCCACCTCACTTAACAATTCGTTCATCCCATCATTGCCCATGGCGACATCGATACGAGACATAGAACCATACGTGGTCGAGTAACAGGAATAAGAATAAGTATTAGCGTTTCGAACCCGCCATAAGTCAATCCAGCCTATTTCTCTAAGGTAATTCCCAAAAGGAGTGCCATTACCGTCCCTACGTAGCGGAGCGTGATTACTCTTATCCCAATGGTCGTCGGCAATATTGTTCACATCTCCAACCACCAGAAGAGGAACCCCGACCCACCCTCTCATATGCTCCAAAATCTCTTGAATTTTCTTACCAGAATACGGCGGGGGTATATATATTGAAACAATGCAAATCAGACGGTTAAGAATTTTACACACCAAAAGGACATACTGACCATCTTTATCAATTTTAACCTCAACTTCCTCAAATGGAGTACTAGTATGGATCAAAACAGACACCCCCCTTGCATAATTAGAGAAAGTCGAGTGATATGCCCTGCGCACCCATTTTTTCTGTAACATATCTACTTTTTCCTCCACTAAGTGAGTTTCTTGCAGGCATATCACCGAGGGCCTCTGTTTCACTAAGTACTGAAATATTGCCGCACGTTTAGTAGTGTCCGCTAGCCCCCTAACATTCCAACTTATAATATTAACCTTCCCTCCCATTTCCTTAGAAAAAGGTATAAAATAAGAATCGTCTCTCCCAGGTCTCCCCCAATGCCCTCCTCCCCCCCCTTCCCACTCCCCATCCCAACAACTAACCCAACCTTCCCCATCTAAAACTCAAGATAACTCAGATACTCCGAACTTTCTTTCTCTATATGAGAACCGAGGGCACTTAGTATACCCTAGAACTAAGTCTTTTGCCGTCCATCTCTTCCCCCCACACCGCGACCAATATGAAATATTCATTACGCCGCCGAACATAATACTGTAAACGTTAGGTGCAGTTGAACCATCTGCAACAGTAACATTCAGAAAGGACCCCTCCAACGAAGAGAGGCAGAACCAGCAGAGTCACAATCCTTCCGAAACAGTCTTAACGGTTCCGCTCAGTGCCAATCTTCTTGGCGTTGGTGTCCAGCCATTGCATCGCCTCCTCCGGATTTTGAAAAAATTGAACACGGTCCAGTGCCACCACCCTAAGCTTAGCTGGGTAGAGCATTGAATATTTTAGGTCCAGTTCACGGAGCCGTCGCTTGACCTCCCCAAACTTCATTCTAAGTTTCTGCACCGATGCCGAGTAGTCCGGATAAATGGAGATCCGATTCCCATTTATGCTCAGGCCATCACTCAGCCTGGCCTTTCTCAGTAAAGTCTCCCGATCCCGGTAGTCCAGAATTTTTGCCAATATGGCACGAGGGGCCGAGCCGGGCGGCAGAGGGCGAGTGGGGACCCGATGAGCCCTTTCCACCGAGAAATGTTTGGTAAGGTCTGCTCCTCCCACCGAGTTCTTGAGCCATGCCTCAATATATTCAGTGGAATTATTTCCCTCCACCTTCTCCGGCACCCCAATTATTCTTAAATTGTTTCTCCGAGATCGGTTTTCCAAATCGTCTGTCTTAAATTCCAGCTCTGCAATTCGTTGAATATATTTCTTTTCTCTTTTTAACAGTTCGTTTGTCTGATCCTCCACACTGCCCACACGCTCCTCCACCACCTCCACTCTTTTCTCCACTTTGCGCATAGCAGAGTTAAGGGACTTTATTTCAACTGTCAGATCATCCACCCTCAGATTCAGCGCGGCCAAGGCAGATTTGCAGTGAATAACGACAGAGAAAATGTCCTGCAGTGTTGGTTCCCCCATCCTTGGCTGCTGTACCACATCAGAGTCATTGGTCTGCACAGGGCTAGCAGCAGGTGTCACACTTTCTGCACTGTGCGCTCCCTGCGCCCTCCCTGGGGAACATTGCACCTCCACTTCACCGGTCCCAGCGTCCCCTCCACTTTCTTGCCTCATCAGGGCTTCCTCCACCTCAAGTCCCTCTGGACCCAGCAGCAGGGCTCCCCCCTCCTCCGTGCGGGCAAATCGCTCCAGCCGGGCTATTACCTCCAGCCTCCGGCGGTATGTAGCGCTGGCCCTGGCCGCCTCCTCCTCGGCCACGGCGCCATCTTGAATTTTCACGCCGGCTGCAGGCGCTGACTGTTTGCGGCGCGGCATCTCCGCTCCTCACCGCTTATCAACTCCGGAGCCTTCTTCCCCTCGCCGGGGACTTGCGGGGTCCCTCTGCCCGGTTTTCGGCGTTCGGCGGCGCCTGAAAGGGTAGGTTTAAGGAGCGGTGCAGGGAGAGAGACCCTTCGCACGTCCGCTCACATTCGTCGCTAGGCCACGCCCCCCCAGCTGGTACTTACCTTCCCTGTACCCCTCGGTGGTTAGCTGAGCTGGTACTAACCTTTCCTGTACCCCTTGATGGTTAAGTGAGCTAGTACTTACCTTCCCTGTACCCCTCTGTGGTTAGCTGAGCTGGTACTAACCTTTGCTCTACCCCTCGGTGGTTAGCTGAGCTGGGACTTACCTTCCCTGTACCCCTCAATGGTTAGCTGAGCTGGTACTAACCTTCCCTGTACCCCTCGGTGGCTAGCTGAGCTGGTACTTACCATCCCCGTACCTCTCGGTGGTTAGCTGAGTAGACACTCCTCTCCCTGTACCCCTCTGAGTTATATTTGGGTTTGGTTTTCTGTGTTCCATTCACTCTGTGTGGAGTTAACTCATTGTGTTTAAGGAGGAACATTCGCTAGTTTTATATCTGTCGTTCACACTAGTAGCAGTTATTTATCTCTGCATGATGGACCCCGGGTTGCGATTGCACTTTATAGTTTAATTTAATTTAGTGCAATCTGCCAACCCTAACAGCAATGCTTCCTGGGTAAAACCACAGGGTGATTGTGGAGGTGATAGGATGTGAACCGCACACCTGGGTGGCACAACTCCAATATGCGTGTGAGACCAAACAATGGAAGGCTGCTGCTCCAACCGTTACTCGCATCCTGCGGGTGGTGAGGAAGATTGAGGTAGTAGAGAAGAAGCAGCAGTAGTGTCCGGATGTTGTCAAGGGTCTTCCAATGAACCAGCTGTTGAAAAAACTAATTTATTTTAAAACCAACGCATTTTGGAGTTGTATATCAACTCCTTCAGGTATAACCTATACTCTGAAAAGCGTTGTGTTTAAAGTAAATTATTTTCTTCAACACCTGAATTATCGTGACATCCATGGCAGCGCCATTCTACGTCTTCATTTTTAAATCAAGTTTTTTTGCAACATATAAATATTTTTGGGTAATTTTAACAACGCTTCTATTTTTATTAATTGAAATAAATAAGACAGCACTGTGTAGCGCAACAACTTACAAACAAGAAACATGAAAATTGAATTGCATTACTCTAGGTTAGCACCTGTTTAGTCTATGTTTGGATATGACGGTCAGTTTTTTAATATTTCTATTTTTATTCATATCATGTTCTTTATTTTAAAAAAAATAGCAATCTTATAATTTTTACATTGGCCATCAAAGCTGTGTAAGACTCATATCTCCTGTAATATCAGAAAGACCTTTCAGCAGACTCCTTGTCATCAGAGGCAGGCTTACGATGACAAGTAACACCTCTATACACAGCTAGTCACACAGTATCTACCACAATAGGTGATGTCCCAGGTCACCTCCTTCCTCTCTCTTTACAATGACTTTTGGACATGCTCATTAGGTGCTTTAATACAAAAGAGAGGGTCAGAGTCTGTTCATTGCAGCTTATATACGTGTGTTGTTTCCTGAAACATTAGAAAGTTAAGTCTTTTTTCATTATTATTTTTAACAAAGATTGCAATATGGAGAAAAGCATCGCTAAATTAAAAAATACATTTTACACAAAAATCTGATTTAATCAATAAGTTTTCTGATGACACATTCGCTTTAAAGCAAGCCTGCAAAATTCAAATGCAGCAGATTCACTCAAAATTGGATGGGAAATAGAATGGAAAATTTGTTTCACATCGAATAAATTTGGTGTAAATTGAATCTGTCAGGAAAGGGTTACAAAAAGTTTTAAACTTGCTTCTCTTCATCCCTGTCCATCACGCTCCTGCCATCACCTTTGTCTTCTGTCTTAAGTCCTCTATCTTTTTCCTGGCATTCGGCACTGCCGTTCTTCATTAGACTCTACACCTTCAAGTGGGGCACACCGCACAGATTAACAAAAATCAGGTTTGTCACCGCTATACTATGTGGGTTATGCCTAAACTTGACTTTGACAAGTACAGGCATGCACGGCAGAAATTCTGGAAAACAAGGCAGGTACGGCTGGTATACAAGCAGACTAATGCTGTAAGCTGTTGTGAATTCTGTGGCAGAGCTCCCTCCTGTGGTCACAAGTGGTACTTCGGCTGATTCTCTCTGTGAGCTTCCGTTGGTGGAGGAGAGTGGTACTGCGGCTTCTGAGTTTCCTTCCTCAGGTGATGTGGTGAAGTCGTTAGGTGCTGCTCTATTTAACTCCACCTAGTGCTTTGATCCTGGCCTCCAGTCAATGTTCTAGTATTGGACCTGTTTCCTTCTGGATCGTTCCTGTGGCCTGCTGCTCTGCATAGCTAAGTTCCGCTTTTGCTATTTTGTTTGCTGTTTTTTTCTGTCCAGCTTGCTTATTTGTTTTTTCTTGCTTGCTGGAAGCTCTGGGACGCAGAGGGTGTACCTCCGTGCCGTTAGTTCGGTACGGAGGGTCTTTTTGCCCCCTTTGCGTGGTTTTTTGTAGGGTTTTGTGTTGACCGCAAAGTTACCTTTCCTATCCTCGCTCTGTTCAGAAAGTCGGGCCTCACTTTGCTAAATCTATTTCATCTCTACGTTTGTCTTTTCATCTTAACTCACAGTCTTTATATGTGGGGGGCTGCCTTTTCCTTTGGGGTATTTCTCTGAGGCAAGGTAGGCTTATTTTCTATCTTCAGGCTAGCTAGTTTCTCAGGCTGTGCCAAATTGCATAGGGAGCGTTAGGCGCAATCCACGGCTGCCTCTAGTGTGGTTGGAGAGGATTAGGGATTGCGGTCAGCAGAGTTCCCACGTCTCAGAGCTCGTTCTATGTTTTTGGGTTATTGTCAGGTCACTGTATGTGCTCTGACTTCTATGTCCATTGTGGTACTGAATTACCTTATCATAACAGTACTGGAGGCCTAAAGTACTAATGATTCTCAATAGAGGGAAAAAAGAAGTTCTGAGACCATTTTTTTTTCTCTGCACTGTGTTTTGCCTTTTTTTCCCCTAGACATTTGGGTGGTTCAGGACACAGGTGTAGCGATGGACATTAAAGGTCTGTCTTCATGTGTGGATCAGCTCACGGCAAGAGTACAAAATATTGAAGACTTTGTGGTTCAGAATTCTATGTTAGAACCAAGAATTCCTATTCCTGATTTGTTTTTTTGAGATAGAACTAAATTTCTGAGTTTCAAAAATAATTGTAAACTATTTCTGGCTTTGAAACCTCGCTCCTCTGGTGACCCAGTTCAACAAGTTAGGATCATTATTTCTTTTTTACGTGGCGACCCTCAGGACTGGGCATTTTCTCTTACGTCAGGAGATCCTGCATTAAGTAATATTGATGCGTTTTTCCTGGTGCTCGGATTGCTGTACGATGAACCTAATTCAGTGGATCAGGCAGAGAAAAATTTGCTGGCTCTGTGTCAGGGTCAGGATGAGATAGAGGTATATTGTCAGAAATTTAGAAAGTGGTCCGTACTCACTCAATGGAATGAAGGTGCGCTCGCAGCTATTTTCAGAAAGGGTCTCTCTGAAGCCCTTAAGGATGTCATGGTGGGATTTCCTATGCCTGCTGGTCTGAATGAGTCTATGTCTTTGGCCATTCAGATCGGTCGACGCTTGCGTGAGCGTAAATCTGTGCACCATTTGGCGGTATTATCTGAGCATAAACCTGAGCCTATGCAGTGCGATAGGACTTTGACCAGAGTTGAACGGCAAGAACATAGACTTCTGAATGGGCTGTGTTTCTACTGTGGTGATTTCACTCATGCTATCTCTGATTGTCCTAAGCGCACTAAGCGGTTCGCTAGGTCTGCCACCATTGGTACGGTACAGTCAAAATTTCTTTTGTCCGTTACCTTGATCTGCTCTTTGTCATCTTATTCTGTCATGGCATTTGTGGATTCAGGCGCTGCCCTGAATTTGATGGACTTGGAGTATGCTAGGCGTTGTGGGTTTTTCTTGGAGCCCTTGCAGTGTCCTATTCCATTGAGAGGAATTGATGCTACGCCTTTGGCCAAGAATAAGCCTCAGTACTGGACCCAGCTGACCATGTGCATGGCTCCTGCACATCAGGAGGTTATTCGCTTTCTGGTGTTGCATAATCTGCATGATGTGGTCGTGTTGGGGTTGCCATGGCTACAAGTCCATAATCCAGTATTAGATTGGAAATCCATGTCTGTGTCCAGCTGGGGTTGTCAGGGGGTACATGGTGATGTCCCATTTCTGTCTATTTCGTCATCCACCCCTTCTGAGGTTCCAGATTTCTTGTCTGATTACCGGGATGTATTTGATGAGCCCAAGTCCGATACCCTACCTCCGCATAGGGATTGTGATTGTGCTATCGATTTGATTCCTGGTAGTAAATTCCCAAAAGGTCGACTGTTTAATTTATCTGTGCCTGAGCACGCCGCTATGCGGAGTTATGTGAAGGAGTCCTTGGAGAAGGGTCATATTCGCCCGTCATCGTCGCCATTAGGAGCAGGGTTCTTTTTTGTGGCCAAGAAGGATGGTTCGCTGAGACCTTGTATAGATTACCGCCTTCTAAATAAGATCACGGTTAAATTTCAGTACCCCTTGCCGTTGTTATCTGATTTGTTTGCTCGGATTAAGGGGGCTAGTTGGTTCACCAAGATAGATCTTCGTGGTGCGTATAATCTTGTGCGTATTAAGCGAGGCGATGAATGGAAAACTGCATTTAATACGCCCGAGGGCCATTTTGAGTATCTAGTAATGCCATTCGGACTTGCCAATGCTCCATCAGTGTTTCAGTCCTTTATGCATGACATCTTCCGAGAGTACCTGGATAAATTCCTGATTGTGTACTTGGATGACATTTTGATCTTCTCGGATGATTGGGAGTCTCATGTGAAGCAGGTCAGAACGGTGTTTCAGGTCCTGCGTGCTAATTCTTTGTTTGTGAAGGGATCAAAGTGTCTCTTTGGTGTTCAGAAGGTTTCATTTTTGGGGTTCATCTTTTCCCCTTCTACTATCGAGATGGACCCTGTTAAGGTCCAAGCCATCCATGATTGGACTCAGCCGACATCTCTGAAAAGTCTGCAAAAGTTCCTGGGCTTTGCTAATTTTTATCGTCGCTTCATCTGCAATTTTTCTAGTATTGCTAAACCATTGACCGATTTGACCAAGAAGGGTGCTGATGTGGTCAATTGGTCTTCTGCTGCTGTGGAAGCTTTTCAAGAGTTGAAGCGTCGTTTTTCTTCTGCCCCTGTGTTGTGTCAACCAGATGTTTCGCTTCCATTCCAGGTCGAGGTTGATGCTTCTGAGATTGGAGCAGGGGCTGTTTTGTCGCAGAGAAGTTCTGATTGCTCGGTGATAAAACCATGCGCCTTCTTTTCCAGGAAGTTTTCGCCTGCTGAGTGAAATTATGATGTTGGCAATCGAGAGTTGCTGGCCATGAAGTGGGCTTTCGAGGAGTGGCGTCATTGGCTTGAAGGAGCTAAGCATCGCATGGTGGTCTTGACTGATCATAAGAACTTGACTTATCTCGAGTCTGCTAAGCGATTGAATCCTAGACAGGCTCGATGGTCGCTGTTTTTTGCCCGTTTTGACTTTCTGATTTCGTACCTTCCGGGCTCTAAAAATGTGAAGGCGGATGCTCTGTCTAGGAGTTTTGTGCCCGACTCTCCGGGTTTATCTGAGCCGGCGGGTATTCTCAAAGAGGGAGTAATTGTGTCTGCCATCTCCCCTGATTTGCGGCGGGTGCTGCAAAAATTTTAGGCTAATAAACCTGATCATTGCCCAGCGGAGAAACTGTTTGTCCCTGATAGGTGGACGAATAAAGTTATCTCTGAGGTTCATTGTTCGGTGTTGGCTGGTCATCCTGGAATCTTTGGTACCAGAGAGTTAGTGGCTAGATCCTTTTGGTGGCCATCTCTGTCGTGGGATGTGCGTTCTTTTGTGCAGTCCTGTGGGATTTGTGCTCGGGCTAAGCCCTGCTGTTCTCGTGCCAGTGGGTTGCTTTTGCCCTTGCCGGTCCCGAAGAGGCCTTGGACACATATCTCTATGGATTTTATTTCAGATCTTCCCATCTCTCAAAAGATGTCAGTCATTTGGGTGGTCTGTGATCGCTTCTCTAAGATGGTCCATTTGGTACCCTTGTCTAAATTACCTTCCTCCTCTGATTTGGTGCCATTGTTCTTCCAGCATGTGGTTCGTTTACATGGCATTCCAGAGAATATCGTTTCTGACAGAGGTTCCCAGTTTGTTTCGAGGTTTTGGCGAGTCTTTTGTGCTAGGATGGGCATTGACTTGTCTTTTTCCTCGGCTTTCCATCCTCAGACTAATGGCCAGACCGAACGAACCAATCAGACCTTGGAAACATATCTGAGATGCTTTGTTTCTGCTGATCAGGATGACTGGGTGTCCTTTTTGCCTTTGGCTGAGTTCGCCCTTAATAATCGGGCCAGCTCGGCTACCTTGGTTTCGCCGTTTTTCTGCAACTCTGGGTTCCATCCTCGTTTCTCTTCAGGGCAGGTTGAGTCTTCGGACTGTCCTGGTGTGGATACTGTGGTGGACAGGTTGCAGCAGATTTGGACTCATGTAGTGGACAATTTGACCTTGTCCCAGGAGAAGGCTCAACGTTTCGCTAATCGCAGACGCTGTGTGGGTCCCCGACTTCGTGTTGGGGATTTGGTTTGGTTATCTTCTCGTCATATTCCTATGAAGGTTTCCTCTCCTAAGTTTAAACCTCGTTTCATTGGTCCATATAGGATTTCTGAGGTTCTTAATCCTGTGTCTTTTCGTCTGACCCTTCCAGATTCTTTTTCCATACATAACGTATTCCATAGGTCATTGTTGCGGAGATACGTGGCACCTATGGTTCCATCTGTTGATCCTCCTGCCCCGGTTTTGGTGGAGGGGGAGTTGGAGTATATTGTGGAGAAGATTTTGGATTCTCGTGTTTCAAGACGGAAACTCCAGTATCTGGTTAAGTGGAAGGGTTATGCTCAGGAAGATAATTCCTGGGTCTTTGCCTCTGATGTCCATGCTCCCGATCTTGTTCGTGCCTTTCATATGGCTCATCCTGGTCGTCCTGGGGGCTCTGGTGAGGGTTCGGTGACCCCTCCTCAAGGGGGGGTACTGTTGTGAATTCTGTGGCAGAGCTCCCTCCTGTGGTCACAAGTGGTACTTCGGCTGATTCTCTCTGTGAGCTTCCGTTGGTGGAGGAGAGTGGTACTGCGGCTTCTGAGTTTCCTTCCTCAGGTGATGTGGTGAAGTCGTTAGGTGCTGCTCTATTTAACTCCACCTAGTGCTTTGATCCTGGTCTCCAGTCAATGTTCTAGTATTGGACCTGTTTCCTTCTGGATCGTTCCTGTGGCCTGCTGCTCTGCATAGCTAAGTTCCGCTTTTGCTATTTTGTTTGCTGCTTTTTTCTGTCCAGCTTGCTTATTTGTTTTTTCTTGCTTGCTGGAAGCTCTGGGACGCAGAGGGTGTACCTCCGTGCCGTTAGTTCGGTACGAAGGGTCTTTTTGCCCCCTTTGCGTGGTTTTTTGTAGGGTTTTGTGTTGACCGCAAAGTTACCTTTCCTATCCTCGCTCTGTTCCGAAAGTCGGGCCTCACTTTGCTAAATCTATTTCATCTCTACGTTTGTCTTTTCATCTTAACTCACAGTCATTATATGTGGGGGCTGCCTTTTCCTTTGGGGTATTTCTCTGAGGCAAGGTAGGCTTATTTTCTATCTTCAGGCTAGCTAGTTTCTCAGGCTGTGCCGAGTTGCATAGGGAGCGTTAGGCGCAATCCACGGCTGCCTCTACTGTGGTTGGAGAGGATTAGGGATTGCGGTCAGCAGAGTTCCCACGTCTAAGAGCTCGTTCTATGTTTTTGGGTTATTGTCAGGTCACTGTATGTGTTCTGACTTCTATGTCCATTGTGGTACTGAATTACCTTATCATAACAGTAAGCCACAAGCAGGGACAGGCAGGAATGAGCAAGAACAAGCGGGTACTGGTTTGTGCTAGCGGGTACTGGCAGGTATTAAAAGGAGGGAGACCTGAGAACTAGCAAACGTACAGACTAACAAACAAAACACATTGCTCAGGCACTTCCCAACAGGTGGAGGTACCTTAAATAATAAGTGTCTCCCTGCCATTAGCTGAAGACACTTTTGGACAGTGCGCACTGTTTCTTCAAGAGATGGGAATGCGGGCGCCTTAAACAGGGTTGGACTTGGAGAAGAAGAGAATTTGAAGAGTTTCTGCTTCAAAAAATCTTTAAAAAAAAAAACACTGTCAGCATACCCTTCAGCTTTCTTTCCACATAGCTTTTCTGGCTTGTTAGAAAAAAAAAAACATAATTCTGATATAATTTTTTTGCTGACATTTTAGTGGCTCTTTGGTCCCATATACATTTACTTTAGCTTATGGAAAAGACATATCGTATGCTGCTTTTGGCAAAAAAAAAGATCACTACAAACTGGAAAAAAGAACCGAAAGTATTTTTTTAAAAAACCATAAAAATGCACAGTAATAGTATGCTTACCATTTTCCCTCTAACTCATAAGTAGCAGCAGCATTTATTTATGCATAAAGGCCGTAAAATATGTAGAAGTTTTGTAAAAGGATTAAAAATCTAAAATACCAAAACCATAAAGGAATGACCCCAATCTATTGGGTCCTACAGTAAAGAATGAAAATTGCCCCCAAATTGCTATGCATTGTTAATATTGCTGTATGTGGCAGAGGCAACTTTGGTCCCCTTCAGGTAACCGCACCCTGATTATTCTGCGCTATTATATCAACCAATGTTACAGAACGTTTATTAGCCTTTTATTGTTAATTCATGTAAAATAATGGCGTAGGCTGGATACTTCAAACTTTAAAGCCCCCATTCATATTATTCTCACAATGCCACAATAAAGTCCTAGACAGCTTTTTTTTCAGAAAATACAAACTCATGTGAAATGATGATAATACAATTGGCTTTACCTACACGAATACAAGGATTGATGCCCGCACGCCGCTCTCCCAGCGCACTCAATAAGATATGCCAGGCTGATTGTTGCATGCTAATTAATATTTTCACACAGTCCCATAAGCTTCTCTTAAAAGCAGTCTTGCCTTCAGCTAATGATTTTTATATTGCCAGTTTAAAGATCAATCATTCTGCACTCCCCAAAACAACTGGTAAAATGCTCTACTGGTTTAGGACTGGGAATCCGGGTTCTTCTATTTGAGCAGTATCATGCGGATTAGTAATAAGATAAATTAGTAGAATCCGGATGTAACAAGTGAATGCATTTAGATAGCAGAATGTTATACATATGTATAATGAATAGAGGGGAACAGTAATGATAGATAGATAGATAGATAGATAGATAGATAGATAGATAGATAGATAGATAGATAGATAGATAGATAGATAAGACAGATGGACAGATAAAAATAAAAGAAGCCATTTTCATACAAAAATGGGTGCAAATTCTCCAATATTATCACCAATGTCTCTTAGATATGTAACACCCATTTAAGCTGCCTCTATGGGCAGTGTGTCAGGTAGTTCTCACCTCAATACCTCAATATCTCAGCAGTGCCTCCACTGTAACACCTATTTAAGATGACTCTGAGGGCAGGGTGTTCGGTTGTTCTCACCACAATATGGCACAGTGCCTCCATCCAAATCTTCCTAGGTGCTGTAGTTGGATATAGGACGTTGTTCCTCTTCTGACACAGGTCAACTCGAGAAAACCCCTGTCCACACTCCGTACACACTCACAAGAGATGAGGATGGAAGAATTAACAGGTTAATTTACAGAAGAATAAAGGGTGTTAAATTCAGAGGGTAAAACAAGGAACAGCAAAACAATAATGTTCCACAATCTATGACACAAATTCAGAATTTGCTTTGCAATAGGTCTAAACGTTAATGATGACACTTCCCCTGTGGGTGACAGTAAACACACTCCTAACCAATAACAAATAACCTAATAATGGCTGCGGCAATGCCAGTAACACAATGATGGTGCTCAGTTGCCGCGATTGTTGGCATCCTTTGCAGAATTCGTTGGTGCACGTAATACAATAGCAACAAAATTTCCTCAGCAACAGTTCTCTTATTAACTTCTCAATAATGGAACCACAAGTCGCAACAATTGCTACTCATTCTTTGATGGAGCAGGTTGGGGTCACACAGAGCTCCAGCTTGGGCTATAGGGTCCGTATGCACACAAGTGATGGATTGAAGGCTCGTTCCCTTATTTAAGCCAGTGTTCATAATAGTAGTTCCCTTTGCACCGCTCTGTTCCTTGGGGCAACTTCCCACCAAGTTACCAGCAAATTCAGAGACAAATCGTTTCCAAGACACCAGGGGGATGATTCTATTTCCTTTATTCATCCAATATGCATCATAAATGCAACGTTTCGGCCAGAAAAAGCAGCTTTTTTCAAGCATAACCAAAATGGCAGAATGTGACGCTAGTCACTACTCATGGAAAGGCAGTGAGGCAGAAGAGTCAGACATTACAGGGTCAATACCAAGAGAGTACGTAGATAACCAGACAAAGGCGTAAGTCAAGTCACAGTCCAAAAGCCGAAGGACAAGACAAAGGGATAGTCAAAATACGGTCTAAAGGGTCAGGCAGCAGAAGATCAGAACTCAGAGCAACAGAATCAGGCAAGAAGAATCACCAAGAAGCACAAACTACGTCTGGCACGGATCAGGGGCAGAAAGCTCAGTTAAGTTGCTGGGCAATCAACAGAACGCTGAACACCTGCAGAAAGTCCCACACGTCCCAGTCCCAGATTGGACAGCAAAGCTGTCAATCAAGACACCGACAGTCCAGCAAAGCTAACATGTAGATTCCCTTTACACATAGCAGTTCTGAAGAGGGTGCTGTCCTTCACCTACATAGTACCAGTCCAAGCTCCTATCACCATAAAGCCCTGTTACATGTACATGGTACACACAAACCAGGATTCCATGAACAGCCCACCCAAACCCAAGCGGACCAAAACACCAATCACAGCAGGTTGACAAATGCCAGAATCAAGAAGATGGAAGACAAAGGCCAAGAGGTATGTGAGTGACGGAGAAACAATATCATTACCTAACAGAAATTGACCAGAGTCTACAGAGAAACTACAGACGGGCACAATATCTGGAGAAGCTCCTGGACCCAAGAAACTGCCAGATCCTGAGCCGATATAGACTCAGTGCCCACAGTCTGGCTATCAAATCTGTCAAACACAGATGAAGCTACAAGCCCAGGGATGACAGATTGGGCCCATACTGTGACCTGGAGACCCTGGTAGATCAAACCCATGTCCTGCTACACTGCACCAAATACTCAGCAGTGAGGGACACTCACTTCTGGAGACTCTATAATCTGTTCCTGGCTTTCAGCTCCATGAAGGAGGAAGAGAAAACATATATCCTGCTAGAAAAAGAAGATAGAAAGGTGGAGATAGCGCAGTGTGTGAGCGCATGTCATAGACTTCAAGAAAGAGAAATATAATAAGCCATAGACTTCATAGCACCCACCCTGGATGTGCCCCATCATTATACCTTCAGTCCCTACTAGGGATGAGTGAATGTGCTCTGTGATACTTGGATATCACTCGAGTATCTGGGTGCTCGGATGTGCTCAGCACTCGACGAGCATTGTCTGGTGCTCGGATATAATGCTCAAATCCCAGCCCTGCATGTCCGGTGACTGTTACACAGCTAATAATCATGTGGGGATTGCCTGCCAGTCACTGTAATGCCGCAGCTAATGTGATTGGCTGGCCGCATTACCTCATCAGAGGCTATAAAAGGACCAGTGCTGCCACGCTCAGCACACTGACATCATTACACCGCTCAGGGACCATTCTGATTGTAGGGAGAGACTAGTGGTCCAGGCCTGTGTGCACAGTTTCAGGAATCAGAGTCCTCTAGTGGTGATACTCTTGTTGAACCACCATAGTAAAAGTCCTTCTAAGGCTACTTTCACACTTGCGTCAGTACGGGTCAGTCGCTATGCGTTGGGCCGATGTACAGACGCACGTTGTGAAATTTGTGCATGACGTGGGTAGCGGATGCAGTCTGAAGTCCGGAGAGGAGGGGGCGGAGTTTCGGCCGCACATGCATGGTAGAAAATAGCGGACGCGACGGACAAAGAATGTTACATTGAACTTTTTTGTGACGACGGTCCGCCAAAACACGACGGATCTGTCGCACGACGGACGCGACGTGTGGCCATCCGTCGCGATCCGTCCCTAATACAAGTCTATGGGAAAAAAAACGCATCCTGCGAGCACATTTGCAGGATCATTTTTTTGCCCAAAACGACGGATTGCAAAAGACGCAAGTGTGAAAGTAGCCTAAGAGCTAACCTTGTGCTTTGCTGTTTCTATGCTATACATCCTGCAGTTAGCCTAGCTACAGCTGCTGGAGCAGGGAGAGTGGCTGAATACAGCCTTTAGGCAGGGCTTAGGGCTTTGCAGTCCATTGCTAAATATATAGCAGCTGTAGGTGACCACACTATTTTGGGGGGGGGGGTGAAAATCTGTACTGTCATCCATACAGTTTAACCTGCTTTGAGTTAAATTAAGGTGGTTTTAAACACAAAAAAAAAACACTTTGCCTGCTGGAGTTGACCAACATTTTGGTGAAAAAATTGACTGTATTGTCATCCATACAGTATAACCTGATTTGTGTTAAATTATAGTGATTTTAAACTTATAAAAAAGCTTTGCCTGCTGCAAGTGACAACATTTTTATTTTATTAAAAAAATGTACTTTCAATTATCAATTCATTTAATTTCAATTCATTTAATCCTCACCCTGATCCTCCTTCCTCCCACCATGTCCCACAGAAATAAACACTTGAAATAGATCACTCTGTTTTAATGACTCTATATAATATATGAGTTTCACTTTTTGTATTGAAGATCTGAAATAAACTTTTTGATGATATTCTAATTTAGTGAGTAGCACCTGTATGTAATCTATCTGGAGCAATCAGTTCCCAGTGCGTTCATTGGTTCTGCTTATTCCGGATCACAGTTGTCTTGTAGTCACAGAAGAAACAAGATTTTGGGGGGAGTATATATATCATCGTGCAATTACTGGCAAGAAGAATTACAAAGAAAATAATGAAATGTGGCAGAATGTAATAGGTCCACTAAATTTATAAGATAACGCTTTTGATATTAATGATAGATGACCTTTGGGCTTGTTAAGGCCCTGGACACATGGGCCATTTTCTTGATGATGTATGTATTAGCACAGCGCTACATAATGCAATATACGGTAGGTTATTTATTAGGATTGTGTATAAATAATTCAGCAGAACGACCTGATACATGTTGTACTGGACATGTCAAGGACCTGGAAGCAATAACAATGTATCACTAGACATATGAGCTCTGGTTTCATGTATGAACCCTTCTCACAGAACAGATATCATCACAAATTATTATTTGTTTTCAGATTTTAAAAAATATTGAGAGAAAAAGTTATCATGACGATACTCTTAGCAAAGAAATAAATAATGATTAATTGCATAAGTCGATAGCAGTCACATAAGATCTTTGAAAGAACTAAAAGAGACACATTTGGAATATGGACCCATCATCTAAAAGTAAAGCAATTGCCCAACACTCAGAGGTTCCATTATCTAAAATCCAGGGCCAAAATGTGTCATCCATAGTAACATGTTCTGTGCCACAGTAGCAATCACTAAATCTCGTACCTTTGGTCAAACCTTTAATTGAATGATGGATAACTATTAATGAAGTGTATGAATAGATGTAAGGTGGCCCTGCTCCACGTCCACCCTTTAACATGATTTCACCTTTTAAAATACATATACAAATGCATTTATTCAATAGATAGATAATTCATAGGTGAAATAGACTAATAGATAGATAATAGATAAATGGATAGATAGATAGATAGATAGATAATAGAAGAAAAAATGGAACAGCACTGTATAGATGAGTTTAGGCCCTTAAAACAAATATCCATGTGTATAAATAATAAAAAAGGAGTCAGCACTCCAATAAACGATGAAAAAAGTGGACTTTATTAGACCATCTGGTGTGGCAATGCTTCAGCTGTGACCAGCCGTTCTGAAGATACACAGATAGGAAGTGCTTGTCACATAAAGTGCTAAGTGATACTATTTAATTCTATCAATAATACATATAACATGTTCAATTGTTAGATTGTTACATCTGTGTTCAGTTATCATTGGAATACAGATGTAACAACATCTCCCAGGTGTGCATTGCTATATTACATATCCAGATGGACATACACATCGATCTCGCCGTCCATAAGATGCTATTACACATGACTCAACGTGTCATCATCATGTCATTAGTTGATTAGCCAATAGATGTGTGGATGTGGTGGAATTCACCCGCGAATGCGCTTAGGAGAGAAAGGGACTTGTCAGCCCATCCAGGAAAATGGCCTCCAGGAAAATAGCCGCCGGTGCCAAGATCTCAATCTGCGAATGCGCCGCTTCTGGCAGCCATTTTCTGGGAGGCCACCCATCCCAACAATGGAAGTGCAGGGGCTCCAGGCTTTCACAAAATGTCAGCGGAGCCCCCGCACCACAGAGCACTGCCGAATACTGCGGCACCAGCCTGGGAAGGGAGTGTGATCATCGCCCTGCAGCGTTGGACTGACACAGAATCGCCAAATTCCTGCTGCCACCACACAACTTGTAAGTATATTCCGACTATAAGACGCACCCCCATTTGAATGGAAAAAAGAGTGTCTTATAGTCTGAAAAATGTGGTGGATAGATATATCGATTTATAGATAAATATATTAATAGATAGATAGATAATAGATAGATAGGTAGATAGATAATAGATTCATAGATAGATGATAGATAGGTAGATAGATAATAGATTCATAGATAGATGATAGATAGATAATAGATAGATAGATAGATAGATAGATAGATAGATAGATCATTCATAAATAGGTAATTCATAGATAGGTAGATAGATAGATAATAGATAGATAATAGATAGAAAGATAGATAAGTTAGATAGATAAGATAGACACTTACACACAGTCGTCACCCAGCTCCGATAAGCTAGGTGGAGCTGGGGCAAGGAGTGGTGACCACTGCACTTCAAATTCATAAAGACGATCTTTACATGGCAAGGTGTACACCACTTCGCAACTCTCTTTATTCATTAATTGGCATGCGCCACTTAATGAATGAGGTGCCTTGAACTCCACCCCACGACCTCATCAAGACTGGCATTAAAAAAGCCAGTCTTGATTAATCGGGACTAGAGATGAGCCAAAAAGTTCAGCGTCCGGTTCTAAACCCTGGACTTCTCCAGGAAGCCCATTGCAATGGGGTTCGGGTTCTGATTCAAGTTCTGGTACAGTTCTGGTACCTGATCTGAACTTTGGAATAAAGTTTGGATTGGGTACCAGAACCCGAACTTCCACGTGTCAACCCTAATCGGGACCTAAAGTTGCAATTTTACGTGCTTTGCTTGCACGTAGTGATGAGTGAGTATACTCGTTGCTCAGGTTTTCCAGAGCACGCTCGGGTGACCTCCGAGTATTTGTTAGTGTTCGGAGATTTAGTTTTCATCCCGGCAGCTGAATGATTTACAGCTACTAGACAGCCTGAGTACATGTGGGGGTTGCCTAGTTGCTAGGGAATTCCCACATGTAATCAAACTGTCTAACAGTCGCAAATCATCCAGCGGCTGCCGAGGAAAGCTAAATCTCTGAGCAGTCACAAATACTCGGAGACCACCCAAGCGTGCTCGGGAAAACTCAAGCAACGAGTACACTCGCTCATCACTATTTACATGGCAAATATGTATTATTGGCTAGATCTGATAGAAAAATGATAAAAGTAGTATTAGTAATAAAACAAAAGTTTAAAAAGTGCTAGGATTTATATTAAAAAGCAAAGTGTACGATCTTTTAACCCTTTCCTGACATGCACCGTACTAGTACTGCTCTGCGAGAGGTGCGTTCGCGCAAACAGCAGTACTAGTACGGCGCACCGATCGCGCAGCAATCAGTGCAGGTGTCAGTTGTATGTGACAGCTGACAACATGCAGCAATGCCCACGATCAGTGCTAGCACCGATCATGGGCATCTAACCCCTCTCATGCAGCTGTGAGTAGTGACAGCGACATAGAGGGGCATAACACAGGGAGTGGCTCCCTGCATGGATCCATCAGGACATCGCAATGGATTCACGTTGTCCTGATGGTCTCCATGGAGACCCCGGCCGTAAGATGGCCGCGGGGTCTTCCGAGTCCTGCAGAAAAGGTGGCTTCCCTGTGCCTGCTCAGAGCAGAACCTGAGACGCCTCCTTCTCTCCTTGTCAGATCGCTGATCTGATACTCTGCATTGCAGAACATCAGATCAGTAATCTCATACTGGGACAATGTAAAAAAGTAAACAAAAAGATCTGAAAAAGTGTTAAAATATTTTTTACAAAATCCCCAAATAAATTAAAAAAAAATCAAACATTTTTCCAATAAATACATTTATTTATATAAATAAAAAATAAAAAACGTAAAAGTACAGTACACATATTTGGTATTGTCACTTCCGTAATGACCCACTCTAAAAACTGTTCCACTAGTTAACCCCTTCAGTAAGCACTGTAACAAAAAAATAAATAAAAAACAAGGCAAAAAACAATGCTTTATCATCATACAGCCGAACAAAAAGTACAATAAAATGCAATCAAAAAGACAAATGTAAATAAAAATGGTACCGCTGAAAACATCATCTTGTCCCTCAAAAAAACATGCCATCTTACAGCTCCATCAGAAGAAAAAT